>NC_047165.1:21515011-21815011 GCF_009819705.1 Hippoglossus hippoglossus | reverse complement strand
AGAGAGAAACCTAAGCTTTGCTCACAAGAATATAACTAAAATTGGGATGTATGCACAAGCTACGCATTGCAAAAAAAGAACGCCTCATATGGAAAACTAATTATTATTAGGAGTTTATTATAGGAATTTCCATTACACCTAAGCGACCAACAGCGACTCTTTGGCTCAGAGGAAGAAGATACATCAGGCTTTGGAAACGCGGGCAACACAAAGACAGTTTGACGGTTTGAAGAGCGAGGAAGGTGGATGAGTAAAAGGTGAAGAAGGATGGAGGAATAGAAAGAGGATGAGAGGCAGGGACGAGCTTCAGGACTAACTTTATAGCAGTGTGACAGATGCTACGATGCACCGTAACTCTGAGCCGGGCAGCGCATGGACGTTTACCTGGCAAGGACAACAGCGAGGACACACAAACACACACACACACACAAACCAAAATTTTGATCTTGTGGGGATATCCCTTGTTGGCATCCTGAAGGTTTAAACTTTGAATTTTGATTGTCGGTGCAATCAAATACAAAATACAAATACAAATTAAATTCTAAATTGAACTGTTGAACTTTATTCTTTATTCTAACACATAAATTATTCTTTCTGTGTCATTTATGGTTCCAGTTTCATGGAGCTGTGGAAATGGTGCTTATGTAGGTCACTGACCTTTTCCCTGTACTCACTGAATGGACTCAGTCTCTCTGTGTGTGTGTGTGTGTGTGTGTGTGTGTGTGTGTGTGTGTGTGTGTGTGTGTGTGTGTGTGTGTGTGTGTGTGTGTGTGTGTGTGTGTTTGTGTGCGCTTGATTAACTTTTTAGGGCTGATTATCAAAGCTCAAGGTATAGCTCAACAAAAACGTATTTTCTCCACAAATCATAGAGATAGAATCTAAAGCTTATATGAAGTCACAAAAAGTCAGAAAATGATGTTGTGCATAATATCTCAGAAACCTACAGGACTTTACACGTGATCCGAAGCTTCTATAGATTAAAAAATTATACATGATCGTATGGTAGAAATTAAGTCATCACGATGTAAGAAGTCAGAAAATGCAATTATAAAAGTCTTGGTAATTCATCAACTTCTGCAGCCAATAAGATTAAAGAGATGATGCACAGCTTATTCAGATTAACCAACCATTCATCATCATCATGACCATGTCACTGTGAAATGACATTATTACAATATAAAAAAGTTAGCGTTACCTGATTGGGGTATATACAGTGTGTAAGAATTACCCCTCGGATGATTTTCATTAACATTGTGTGTCCACTTACTCTCACCTCTTGCTAATGAGCTCCCAGTTTTTTTCTGCAGTCAAAGCTTCCTTTCAATTTCCTCAACTGTTTCCCCCCAAATGGTTTTGGACCTCTTTCTCCAGGAGCCTGGATCCTCAATAAAAGCTTAAAGTTTCAGGTAAACAGCTCCAAAAAAAAGTTACAGACCTCCTGCAGGACACACTGTAGATGTGTCTAAAAATAAGGCAGATAAAATAGCTGAGTCCTTCAGTCCTTGAGCACCATCGCTGCTGCTCAGCCAAAAGCTGGCACTGGCCTCTCCACTCCCGGGCTTTAATAAAGGAGGGTGGCACCAGGTTGGGTGTTGGGAGCCAGTTTCAACTCTTCCTGTAGTGACTCAGGCCTCTATGGCCGAATATGAGTCACTCCTCCTGTTCCTGGATCGATATTCAAAAAGCAGGCAGACATGAATCAAATAACAATGAGTCAGTGTCAGAGAAAATCACCTCGCAGCCATTTACAAATTAAGCACTCCGTCTCTCTCCGCCTCATTCTCATTCACTCTCCAACACTCACTTTTAAAGTTACTTTACTCAGTTCTGGTGAGAGATGTTGGAGTGAAAACCTTCAAAAGTTTCATTCTGTCCAACTCTTTCCTCAACCCAACTTCTCTCCTCCTCCCGGCAGCGTTCTCTCCCTCCATTCTTTAATCTACACACGTATACAAACACACACACACACACACTCTCTCTCTTACTGTAGAGGAGTCATCTACAAGATTGATTGGAACTCATTTGGTATCCTATAATAGACCAGTATTAAAATTTTTCCTCCTCCCCCATGCTATTTGTGAAATTGAATGGAAGGTAAAATGCATGCCAGAATTAGAAATGAGTTTCCGGTTTGCAGCAACTCTTTGTGTGAGTGTTTGTGGGGGTGTGTGTGTGTGTGTGTGTATGGTATGGGTATTAGTGATGTTGTGGGGACCCAAGTCGATTTGCACTGTCACATTATTGGGACAAAAAGCAAGTCTCCATAACTTAAACATACAATTTTAAGGTAAAGAAATGTTTTAAGGTCATGGTAAGATTTAAGATAAGATGGGGTAAGGTTAGGGGGGTGTGTGTGTGTGTGCGTGCGTGCGTGCGTGCGTGCGTGCGTGCGTGCGTGTGTGTTTACAGCATGCAGACCCTCTTACATTCAATATTTGCAGAAAATTGTTCATCATTGGTTGATAGAAACCTGAGGTTATGAAACTTTTCATAAACACTGTGTTTCTCACTCTGCACAACTATACATCTCAATGTTTAGTTGAAGCTTCTCTGCGGCCTCTGAGGATTATGATGCCATGTATCTAAGGGAACTTTAACACCTATCTCAAAGCTTTTGACCAATCACAGAGCAGACTGGTCTTCAACGGGGGGAACAGGAGCTAAAACCAGGTATTTCAGACAGAGACTGAAAAGAGGTTCTGCAGCAATGGACAGTATGAGGAAAGTGATGTATTTTCTGAACAATAGAGCAAGTAAACCTTTTCAAGTAATGACCCAAATCTAAAATGATGACCCTTAATGTGAGCGGAAAAGTGTTTGTCTGCTAAGCTGAGGAGGAACATGTGTCTGACTAAGGGCCAGTTCTACCCAGTAGAAGGCCCAAAGGTGAATGACGTGTTGTGTCTTTTTAAATCACATTTTAATCTTGTTTATACTTTATCAGGGTCCTTTCAATGCTGAATAATCTTTTCAATGCTAAACTTTTATCTGGTAAAATGCTCCATATAAGCACAACAAGGCCATACAGCGACAATTTAACTCGAACCATTCTGCAAACTTAATACAGGCGCTGCTAAGGCCCCAGTCATTTCAGTTTATTTGGTGATTTTAGTGGTGGTGATTTCAAGATTTTTTTAATATAGAATTAAAGTAAACTATACATGCAAGATAAAACAAGTCATCTACCTAACATTTTTCTTCTTTAACTGGAAATCCATATATTTCCTGAAAAACCTGCTCCGATAGGATTTGTCTCCATAACATAATGAGCCTCCCTCTGTGTTTACCTCTCCATCAGTGCATGTATGTGCTGTGGCCTGGCTGCTCACCATATGGCAGCAGGGACACGGAGAATCGCTCACTCTCTCGATTTCCTCTCTCTGTGCCAACCGCTGTTGTTCCTCCTCCATCCTTTCCCCTCCCTTCACTTCCGTCAGAGGAGTCACCATGCTGAGCTGCTCGGGTGCACTCTCACTTCCCTCACACTCCCTCCACCCATCCCTCCTTCCATCATTTCCTTATGACACACTCGCTTGTACTCCCTTCCAGTTTTGAGAATATGTAGAATAGAGATAAGTAATATTAACAGTGTCTGCCCCCAGACAGCTCTAATGTATTGTGTAACTAGAGATATTGTTTTTTATTTTAATCATTGAGTTTGGACGGTTTGGTTGTAAAATAAAAGAAGCAACAAATTTGTTATTTGGGGGGGAAATATCAACAGAGGAAGAGATGATTCACACCAAAACTGACACTTAATACATAACAGCACAATATGCACAGACTGTGATGCATCTTAACCCTCTCCTCCACTTTTCTCTCTTCTCCTCGTTTTCTCCTCCTCTCTTCTCACCTCCCCCTTCCTCCTCTTTCACTTTATATACTTTCATGATGGCTTTTCTGCCCACGCATTCCTTATCCTCGCTCTTTCTCCACTTCTCACTCTTTTTCTGTCTTTCTTTCTTTCTGTGTTTGTATCTCCTTGAATATAATTTAATTATTGATTCTCATATTATCACCACTGCCTCTGTCTATCAAGAATCATCAGGACAAGGGTTTTGGTGAAGTCCATAGAGGGTTCTGCACTCTCACATTTATTATAAACATATTCTTGTATTATATATCATATGCATGTTTTATAACTCACATAAATTTGTTCAGAATGTAAAGTTTGGCAAAGATCACAAGGCACAAACTAAAATAAAACCTATGACACATTCATGACAGATGTGCACATATTAAAAGTTCACTTGTGATCAATAATCCTGCTTATCAGCCAAAGGTCAAATGAAACCACACTGCGCTTTCAAAGCCCAAATCTGATTTAGAGCCTAATCCATGATACTTAACAAATACTTGGATCACAAAGTGCCACATGGTCTGAAGTGCACTGTTCCTCAAAGACTCATATTATATTCAGACATTTCTCCAATGTACTTTAATGGCTCAACTGCTTTCACTCACATTTGTGACTGATAATACATGTGTTTGAATTATAAAATGTATTACAACCACACAACCAAAGTCTGCTTAATACAAAAAAAAACATGTGATCCTTGTGTCTTTTTTTAACAATTCAACAAAAGTGGCTATATTGATATATTCGCCAATATACCCAGTGAGACTACAAAAAAATTCAATTATATTTCTTTAAGTTTGAGGATTTACAAACATTTGAAAACATGTTTTAAAAGTAGCCTTCCTTCAGCTTCTTTTTCTGCATTAAGTAAAAACATTTAACAAATTGAATCATATTGGCACATATCAGGAAACATATATATACAACTTTGCGTGGGCTCTAATCCTTTGTGTCTAAACAAACCATTAATTTGGAATTAAGAAACCTATTTTTAGTTTACATCAGTGTAAAGTATACATAATTACATCATTCCGTCAATAGTTTCAAGCAGAAATAATTGAGACACCAAGTGTATTTTTCATATTCCAATAAATGAGGTAATTTTGCTGATGAAAGTGTCATTACTTTATACATTTGAAATATATTATGATTGATCCTGGTACACCTCAGGTTAGGGGGAGAGGCTGGGGGAGTAGGTGGGTGGCTCCAAACATGTACAACAACAGCCCCCCCACTGGTCATTTCATTGATTATTGGCTCCAGAATCCCAACATGGCCTTTGGATAAGTGAGGCCATGACAGTGTGTAGCCCATAGGAGGAGCGTTCACAAGCTCTGCTGTGTTGGTCAAACTCAGGTGAGGGGACGTTCAAGAGCACGGTGGCCGTGGGATGGTATTTTACATTTAGCACAAAACTAAAGAGAAGGAGGTGTGAGAAGGAGAGTGCTGGAAAAGACACAACTTATTCTTCAAGTGCACACTAAAATAAGGCACACACACACACACACACACACTAGTAATTGGACAAATATCTTCGGAGGACTATTTGTGGATTAACAAGTTAAGGATGTAGTGTAGACTGAAAGAGAGAAAGAGGTGGATGAACTTAGAGAAAGAAAAAAAACAAAGATAAGACTAAACTTAAACTAATTAAAAAAAATAAGTGCCTGAAAAAAAGATGAAGGGCGGGAGAGAGAGAGAGAGAGAGAGGGACAGATGGAGAGAGCACCAGAGCCAACAGCAGAGCTAAGTGGGTAGTGTGCTCCCCAGACAGCGCTCCATATGGCCTGGCAATGCCATACACAGACAGGCCGCACAAGCACACATATACACAGCATGTATACACACAGGCACACAGCATGTATACACACACACAAATACACAAACACTCCTCCACACCAACAATCAAAATTCACACACATAGTTCATATTCACAGACGGCCATGTACCCACACATACTGTATATACAGAGCCCGGTCTGAGGGTGGATGTGATGGGATGTCACCCCCCTCTTCTTCAAAGAAATTACATCATTTAAATCCTGACAATTGTTTAAATATCAAAATACTGTTGTAGATTTGTAATGTGAAGGGGCCAGTGGTGGTTGTGGCTCATGAGACGCACCTGTCAGGACACGGGTGCAGTTGAAGAGGATCCCTTGGGTTCAAATCAGTTTTCAAATCAGGGGGTGAGTTCAAATCATATATGATCACCTGAGTGCTCACTTTCTTGACTCAGATCAGATCAACCAAGTTCTTGTAAACTGGCACTGTCCATAAAAGAGTCTTTGAATAGACATGGTGGAAGATTAAGTTGAATAGGTAGAATCTAGGGATGAAACGATCATTGTTTCAACTTATACCGTGCTAAAATTCCTGACAGTTATTTGTGTCAAATACTCTTTCAATTACCATAATTACCGTGATGATTTGGGTGATACCATCCAGCATCAACCAAAGTCAGCAAGTCTCCGAGATGCAGGTGTAGCAAGTGCAGCATTTGTTGTGTGTTGTAAAAACATGGCGGGGGGAGCAGCAGGCAGGTGGGGGCTGTAACAGCTGAAGGACTGTTAGTCATCTGTGGCTATAGCTAACAAATGCTAACATCCACCGTAGCCAACACTGATATTTTGTACCTACTCTGACATTTGGGTTGGACGTCTGCACTTAATGTATCAAGTTGTCAACCTTTGATCAATAATGAAAATACTATCATCATTTGTATTGATAATATATTGTGTTGATATAAGCCTTGGGGAAATTACATTAGTTTGTGTATCAGTAATTTTTTAACATACACAGCACATTTTAAGAATACTACAATAATATTGATTACCGTGATAGTTTTGCGCACTATAATCGTGATACTAAATTTTCACACTGTTTCATTTCTGGTACAATCAATAGGCCTTAAAGCAAATGCCTAGGAATTCATTTTCATTTGACAACTGTATGAGAAAACCCAGTCGTAAAAAATTCTAAACATACTGTATGAGGCCTGCCCTCTGTCTTACCCAATAGAGACGAAACTCTCAACATGCAGAAATGTATGAGTGTGTCATGTCCCTACCCGGTCCCTGCTGGAGCAGAGACACATGGGAAGACCAGGATAACAGCCAATCCCTAAAGGAAGTGAGGAAATGACTCCTCGCCAATCCCAGGGCTCACCGAGGTTACTACAGGGCTGCTGGGCCATCGCCATGGTACCCTGCTATCAAGGGACAGCTGGCCAATCACATTCAGAGACGTGAAGTGTAAACATGTTACACTGCAGTGCAGCCATGTTGCCATTACAGAGGCATGGGGTGGAGCAATATATCCTACGTATGTAAAAAGGTGATGCACCAGATATGACCAGTCTGCAAAGGAGGTGAAGTATAACTGAAAACATGTAAATGAATCCATTCCCAAATCTCACAAGTTGTAATTTATGACAGCAATCTGTACATTTTCTATTGATACAGTGAAACCTACTAACATGTCACACACATGTTACATAATCTTTAGCGGGAAAGACTAGTGTTTCAGCGGTGTGATTGCAATGCGACTCACACACACCTACACACAACTATTAATGCGCGGCCCTGAGCATATAGGCTTCTTGCTTAATTACAGCGTTACTTTGACGCTGAAGCATAAATTGGGCTTTAGGCTTCATTCACATTACCACGTTTTTTTTTTTTTTTAAACACATCAACTGTCCTGCAGATACACCTGGCAAACTACTCCAAGCAACTTCTTTTAGAGCTGAAACAAAGATGTTTGGAAATGCTGCCAAGCCCATTTTAGTTTAAAAACTCTGGGGCTGCATTTCAGGCTTCTACCACATGACCCCCCCTGTATTTTACAATGAACAACCGTTTACATGTGTAGGAGACGTAAGAGCTGTTATTCGAGCAATCTTGCTCCATTCTCAAGTACTAACTAAATGCTTCCTGAGTACGCCAACATGCACATGCCCAGTGTACGTGGGTGGTAACGTGATATGTGTTTTCAGGCATGTTAGGATGGACAGGGAATAAAACTGATAAGGAGCCAAAATGCTTGTGTGGACATACATCAGAGTAGATGTAGCCTTAGAGATCCAGTGTGTTTCGACTGATGCAATGTCATCCATGTCAACAGAGGTTAAGTATGAGACTGCAATAGACACAAGCAAAGACATTGACCTAGCAATATTTATTAGCAGCAATAGGTTGACTAATATAAATACTTTACATGCAATTCTGGGAGTTAACAACCGTGCACATAGCTTCGCTCATGGAATCTCAATGGTAAATGTAGTGTATTTATATAGCGCTTTTCTAGTCTTATCGGCCAGTCAAAACACTTATACAGGATAAACCACAGTCACCTTTTCACACACATCGACATGCAGCACTTTTTCTATCACATGCTATCCATACACTGCCAGCAAAGCCATCAGTGGCAATTTGGGGTTCCGTATCTTACCCAAGGACACTTTGGCATGCAGACTGCAGGTGCCAGGGATCACACTACCAACCTTCTGGGTAGTAGATGACCCTGCACCTCCTGAGCCACAGCTGTCCCAAATTACATCCTGCATCTTCTATTAAAAAAAAAGAACTGAATGGCATATATGCCAGGTGGCATGTATAATGACTTACAACTTATCTCAATTTATGTCTACAACCATGTTGCGAGGCTCTGCTACCCTACCCTGAACACACTACAGTACCGACAATGGAAAGTTCTTGTACTGTTCTACTGCACATTTGCACAGCTGAGCTCCAGCAACACAAATCCAGTTTACTCAAGCGAGAATAGTTTTATACGAAAAAAGCAAGTATATTACTCACATTACATGAGTTGAACCAACTGGAAAGTGAAAAATTTGTAAAGACTAATCTAAATATATATATATATACTATATATAAGCAGTATTACCATTAACTAAACAGTCAAACAGAACGGATAAACCAAAGACTAGCTCTAATAATTTGCTAAAATATAAATGTTTTATTTTCCAATATCACAAGTTAAAACTGTCCTGTATTGGTGTGGTTTGGACTAGACATGGTTTTATCTCTGTCCCAGTTCTGCAGGAGCAACACTGTCTGTTATGTCTGGTGAATAATGTGGGGAATACTGACCAGAGAGGGACAGATTGTATAATGTTATAAACGGGGGCCATATTGTGGGATTCCTCGGAGAGTCAGATGTGCTCCAGCTGACTTACTTTGTAATCCCACCTCACAGTCTGATCCAGCACACACACACACACACACACACACACACACACACACACACACACACACACACACACACACACACACAGTGCACACAGATAAAGCAAAAAACAAGCGTTATCCTTTGATCATTGTGTGGCAGAAAAAAAGACACTACAGGCCACAGGAGTCACAGTGAACAGAAATGAATGAAACTAGCTGATGGCGTGGAAATGCTCATATAACATCAAAAAATAACAGTTCATTTCAAGTAGTGTTGGCAATTCAAGTCTCTATTAGCGACCACTGATCAAATAACCAGAGTTTACAATCACACACACACACACAGTGGTAAAGGAAAGATGATGACTGAGCAGAGCCATTATAAGGAATCACTCTTGACCAACCCATCAAGCATCCAATCTCCACTAATTGGAAATGAGATGAAAAGCATTACTCCAGAGAAAGTCTAACCACCTGCATTCTCTCTGGGACGTTAGTTAGCAAGCTGGCAATGATTGGAAGGTTTAGAGGAACATAGAAGCAAAGATATTTTCCCTCTTGTAAATTGACATTTAAAGTTTACTTTTAACTTTGACCTCACAGCAGTCACTTTAATGATATAATGATGATATAGAGTTACCTTAAGGTCGCCAAGAAAGGACAGTTTTAATGCTTTTTATGTCAAAAAGTATCCTGTAACAAAGTCTTGAGCCATTACTGTGTGGGAGATCCCACCGAGACAAGACTCAGAGTTATAACATCTTCTGTCATCCAGCACAATATGAGGAAAATCTTCAATAGTATTTCTCAGAATCACGATGACGATAAATTAGTCGGCCTATTGTTAATAGTTTCACAACACAGTTGTTAGTTTTGTCTGACTGTTTGCCTGAAGAAGTCTTACTCTAGTAAAATGTGGAGAAAGAGATGGAGGGATTTAAAAAAAATGTTGTAGTCGTGCCTAGAAAACATTTAGCTTTTTTTAATGTGCTCTGCGGCTGAATCATTGCCACCAGGTTCTGTGAGTAACCACAAGCTTCCAGCACCACCAATCTCACAAGGATCTGCTGACAAACATCACTGTGCATCAGTCATTCAGACCCTCAATACATGTGCGCAAAGCACAGTTACTAAGTCTGAGTCTTCTGGGCAAATAAAACTGGCAGCTGATTTGCATTTCTAATAATAAATCACAGTGCTCATGTGAGATTCCAGATATCAAGGAGAAGTTGAAGTAAAACATGTCACACACACACACACACACACACACACACACACACACACACACACACACACACACATATCTGCGATGGAAGTCATTCCTCCAGACAGGCAGCTGAGCAAACTGTGAGACGCATCTGAGAGCAGCCATGGAGGAGGAGGACCACAACACCAGCTTGTTTCAAATGACTCAACAGGATATGGACAGGACTCATCCTGTCCATCTTCACCTTTGACACTGGTATTGAACATTGATGGATCACAGACTGAAGCTGGGCTTTGTGTGTGGCTTTAACAGGAAACACAGTCACTCAGAAAGTAAAGAGGGCTGACTGAAATGTTTCATTTTCAGTGACACCACATGAAGCGTATTTCCTAAATATAAATGAACAATCAAAATGAGGTGTCTGACCAGCATCATCCCACTTAGAGTATCACACAAATTGCATAATCATGTCTTGAGTCACGCTTGAAAAACACCAGAATGCAGGTTTATCTTTTATACTGTTGACTCATCCAAGGTGTGAAAAAGGTTTCACAACAAAGCATGAATGTGAGGCTGCCTGCCACTGAGAGGTTGTTGTCGTCCACAGGGGTGAAGTGACGTTATAGTGATGCAAAAACAAATATTTAGCCCATTTCAAACAGTCCGGGGTTGAATAATATTGGTGCCACTCACCGGACATCATTTTGCTGTGGAGGTTTCTTCTGCCCGACCAGGTTCACCGTTCTTGCTTGGATAGGCTTCTCTTCTCTGAAAGACACAAAGTTAAAAACTACTATTAGCACAGGTCAAGAACAAGTTTTCTGTTCCATTGGGTTCATTTATATACTTTTATATTTCCCTTTTGCGATGAACAATTAACTGTAAGAGGTTGGATTGCAGTGTGCAATGACATAAATACCCCTCACCTCATCCTCCCCTCCTAAGCATTTAGGAAAACCTATGGTGGCCTTTAGGTAACATCGAGTCTCTAAAGAGCCAGTGTTCAACAAAAACAGTCTCAGTCTCACACTATTGAAAAGTAATGATGAATATTACATTCCATTTCTGCCAATATATCTTCTTAAATCCCACATACTGGACCTAGAAAGGTCAGGTAAGCATATTATTTAATACACTTTTTGTTAAATTCTGCTATCTCCTCTGGTTTAAAAAATACTCTGGCTCTGTATTTGGGAAAGAAAGAAAGGTGTACTACCTAAACACTACAACAATTTCCCAGCCAATCAGCAACAAGGATATTCATGCTAGTGCACAGGACAGGGTGGTGGTGATGGGGCAGTGGGAGCAACCCGGAGGTCTCCATCACAAACAGTATAGCTAACAGTATGCTTATCCCATTTCTTAGAGCGATTTTTAATGAAACCAGATGTTAGAACTCAAAACGAGATAATGTCTTCATGCCTCTGCCGTCTACGATTAAGGGATGGGAGGACTGCCAGAAAAGAGGTCTCAGATAACATACACCGCCACTACTATTTCAGAAAGGAACAACAACTGTTAGCCACTTGAAACGTTACTTTCACAATAGTACTTTTTCATGGGCAGACAGACGCACACTGGCTGATTCAGGGTGTTGAATGTGTGGTTTGTGTAAATACTGACAATTTATTTTGTCTGCAGATAATGTTTATGTTTGTGGTGGCGAATTCCAACTCATTGAGATCAGTGGTTCAGTGGGGGCAGCTGTGGCCGAGGGGGTAGAGCATCAACTTGCAGGTGTCCTTGGGCAAGATACTGAACCCCGATTTTCCCCCCCATAGAAAAAGTCCCATAGATGCACTGTATGAATGTGTGAGTGAATGGGTGAATGGCAATAAACTGTCCTGTAAAGCGCTTTGAGTGGTCATCAAGCCTAGAAAATGCACTATATAAATACAAACCATTACCTTGGCAGTGCATGAATGTGGGGGGTGGAGCTTCTAAAGGAGCAATTATGGGAGGGGTATATTTGTTTTCAAATATCAACAGTCGCTCCCCAGACTCAGTAACTCCACCTTTAATGGACAGGGAAGTCCTAAGCCATTCCTGTTACTTTCACAAAGTGTCATCAAAGACTAAACTCTTCCTCAGTGAGTGAAAATATAAATATCAGGAGCATCACTGCAAATGGTTTTCAAATATCTGCACTAGTCTGTCCTTGTAAAACCTCATGTTGTGTGTTTTTTTTTAGTTAGTTCAGTTAACGCTATATATTAATTCTACCCTAACCTTTCAGGTTTTGTTACAACTCATTCTAATGAGTTATAAGAGAGTTCATATTGAAGGACGTGTAGCTAATTAGCACCACCCACCTTTAAATGACACTGCACTCACTCAACCACACTAAAAAAAGTACAAATACTCGAAATAACAACTAAACTGACGTGTTGACTGTCATGGCAACAATGGGTATACCTTAAGGCACTGATGACAGGCCTTAGATAACAATGACATGCCTTCAATATGTCCACTGACATCCTCAGAGTGCGATTCAAAACCGTCTCATCCATAAACATGAACAGTGAGCTCTGATCAGCCTGATCACAGAGGGAACTCGAGAGAGAGATCCCCGCCAACGCCCACGCTGTCTCAACAGACATGTCTTTTTTATCGTCAATACTGGTGATACCCCTCTCGTTATGAGACACTGTTGGCACATTATGGTGATATCCCCTTGTTCCTCAAGGATACTAAAGATTTCCTGTTGTACTGACAGTGGTGACTGAGGCATATTTCACATCCTCGAGCTTTAACTTAAAATTAGGTTTGTGTTCTCCTCACATGTGTTTCAGTGTTTCACTATTATAACATCTTAATGCAGTATAAGTAAAAATGTATCAAATCGCGTGTCCTGTGTTAATAATAGAGTTACATGGATAACTGTAAAGGATTACACAATTTAACAACTGGAGGCCAACAGACGTCGGACACTGACTGGAAAAAAATATATTCCAATACATACAACGTATCAGAATGGTCTGGGTGAATCGATTCGAACCACATTATTGGTACCAGCATCACAACAGGCTTCAAATAAAAGAAATGGCAGTGTAATTAAAACATTTGGGCAAGCACGCGCATGCCCAATGTACATGAGCAGTCACGTGATATTTATTTTCAGGCGTGTTATTAGGCCGTATATGGAACCAAGATGTTTGTGTGGACAGAGTTGTATGGATGTGGTCTTAAGTTTTCCCAGTGCATATACATATACATGTTATAGGTGTTCCCTGTGTATTTATTTTAAACCTGAGACAAGTTTTGCATGTTCCTATCTCCAAGGGGCACTCACACATACAGTAGTAGCTCTCAGTGAAATTAAAATACACATCATCACTTACACATCATTCAACTATACCTGCACAGAGTAAGGCTACATACATTTAGCCCTTCTCTATGCTTTCCATGTAGGTGAAGTGATTGCAACAAGATGCAAGAGTTTACTTCCCCTGAGCCTCTGGTTTCGGTGCAGTATGGACGACTCTCCTACTGGTTAAGAGAATCGTTGTTTGTGTTTGTTTGCTTTGGGTATTTGTGGCAATTGTTACAGCTCAAGTGTGAATTTGTATTGTTGTAGTACAGTGAGGGAATGCTCATCACTGCTCGTGGATGCTTTGTTATATTGCTATAAGGGTCACACAGCAATATGTTTTATCTTACTTTTCCATTTATAATATGTAATTAAGGCTGTGTACAGGACTGAAGCTGAGGTTAACTATCATCTACTGCTTGTCAATATTTCTTTGTGTGAATGAAACTCATTCTTATCATGTAACAGTTTGCCCTATGATAATAACTGACTGGATGCCATTGTGTATCTACACTTACATCATTGTTGCTATAGCTATACACCCTCAGGGTATACTGTACACACATATACTGCGATTCTATATACTGCAATAGCAGGGAAACTGATGGTGAGTATATATCTAACATAACTGCTCAAGAGATGAGAGTATTTTCTACCTCGCTGCATTACAACCCACACTACTCTACTGCAAGTACACTCACCATGCATTAGTCAACCAGTGCAGCTTTTCAGTGCAGACCCAATCGTAAAGACACACACGTACACACACACATGCATGCACACAGGTTTGCTGTGGCAGTCTCCATCCAAACAAGTGATGAGAGGAAACAGTGCTGAAGCCAGTATGTTAGGACATATATGTGCTGACAGCCTGCCTCAGCTGCAGACGCTTCAGCATGACACGACTGAATCCACAGCCTCTATCTAATACATTACTGAAAATGATGCACAGCCACTTAGAGCTGGAGTTATATATATTGGACATTTCCTTCTTTAGATGCAATGAATCGATATTCCGTTCCAGTGCTGGGCTATCAGTCCGCGCAGAGTGCTTAAAATAGAACAGGGACGTAAAGCTCGAAGAGTGCCTTGCTTAGGTGGGTCGTGCTATCTTTCTCGCTGCCAATCTATGCACGCAGCTCCATGCAGGCCAGGCAGAGAACGTGAGAGAGGCATTCGTTTCAACTTTGTGCATTTTTCTGGTCGTGGAGGGGAGCGGGGTGGACGTGGGTTGGTTTCCGTTGCCGATCGTGGCGACAAATAAATCTGGTTGGGGACACGTTTCTCCATGCATGGTGGTGATATGGAGGAGGCAGGGGTGGATGCACACAGTGAATCTAAGTCACTCCTGATTCAAAATGACATTACACAGGCACCTTTTTCCTACGCTGTTATAGGCCCACTGGTTCTATAACCGCCTGTGTGATGTCTGTTGCAGGAGCACTGGCCTACATACAGTGCATAAGGCTGGGGAAGGCTCAACCGCACCCCTGAGCTGCAAACAGCAGCTGTTGAGATGGATGCTGCACAGATGAAAGCCAACAGGGAGGGTTTTACTTTTACTATTCTCAAAGCCAAGCACAAGCAAGCCTCCTGCAGTTCTCTTGCTGCTGCATCTATCAATGAAATATTTCAGGCCAAGTCCAAACCCTCTCCGCTTGACTCATCGGCGTGAACGCTCGTGATGACATTATGGAGACGAGCTAAGATGAGGAAGTTGTTGTTCTTCCATCTGAGTGGAGTGTGATGCTGCCGATTATGGGGAATGGTGACACACCTTCATCCTCCCACAATCCTCCTCTTCCTCCCTCCTGAGCAACTTAACCCTGACCCACCGTGCGCTCACAGAGTCTCACAGGAGCATGTGAGAATCTGCAAACTGGACGTGAACCTGATCTAATTTGGCCCCATGCACAGAGGTGCTGCCTGTATGGGTTTGCGAGCGAGTGAGTTCTGAGTGGAGGCACCTGCAGGATGTACACACGTACACACACACACACACACACACACATATGATCAGGTACATTGGAGTGGAGAAGAAGTCCCGATGCTGAAACATTTGATCCATAGGAGAGATGGAGGTGGATGGACTTCAGGCCCAGTCTCTCTCTCTCTTTCTCTCTCTCTCTCTCTCTCTCTCACACACTCTCACACACACACACACACTCACACACACACACACACATACACACGCACACACACACACACACACACACACACATGCATACACAACACATTCACACACTCTGTTTCTCCTCTCTCTCTCTCTCACTCTATCTCTCCCTCTTACTTTAACATGGCCTCCTCCTTCGCCTCCTCCTCCCGTTGCCGAGCCAGCACAGCCATGATGATCTTCCTCTCATCCTCTGTCAGATGGCTCAGGTCCGGTTCCGGGATGGCCGGGGCGACGGGTGGGCGCGGGCCGCCCCGAGGGCCCACCGAGGCGAACATCTTCCCCACCACCTTCCTCTCCTCCCTCCCTCCTCTTCCTCTTCCTCTTCCTCCTCCTCCTCCTCCTCCTCCTCCTCCTCCTCGCCTCGGTCGGGATCACGGATAGAAAACCCGCTGGCGGAGTCCACGGATCACGACATGGCCCACGGACAAAGCGGCGGTTGGAGCGACTGATGCGGAGTTCCCATCGCGGTGGCGGGGGGCACCCAGGGCGGCAGCGGCAGCGGCGAAGGCGGCGGCGGCGGCACCAGTGTCGGTGCTGGCTGTGGGAGTAGTAGCGGTGATGGTGGTCCCGGTTGCCGTCTTTCAGCCTCTGCTTCTCCCTCTTGCTGCTCGGCTGTCTTCTCCCCCCACCCCCCTCCCACCGCCCGCCCGCCCGCCTCTACCCTCCACCACCTCCGTGTTACGGGGAGCCCATGTCACCGGCTGTCGGTGTAGGGATGATGGCACACGGGACGGGGATCTCGCGCGCTGTCCTCGGCCAGGCAGAGAGCGGAGGAGGGTCCCTAATGGCGGCTCGGGGCTCCGCTCGGTCCGGTGGGCTTGTCCGTGATGCTGCGGGGCGAGGCGGAGACTTCTTGTTGTGCAGCGCCGCCGCGGATGCTGCTGCTGCTGCTGCTGATGCTGCTGCTGCTGATGCTGCCGCTGTCAGGGAGACGGAACCGTCAATGGGACCGCAGCCCCTCAAGCGCGCTCACTTCTCCTGCGGCGGGAGCGCGCAGCCCTCATTTGAGAATGGGGGGCTCCACTCGCCTTTGAGATGCGCGCTCACGCCATGCAGCCTATAGCACACGCAGGAAATAATGGGTTTCTCAAAGGTGCATTGTGGGTCATCCCAGACATAGACCATTTTAATTAGCTAATTAGCTAAGTGATAGAAGTTTTATAGCTAAATGATAAGCCCGATAGATAGATAGATAGATAGATAGATAGATAGATAGATAGATAGATAGATAGATAGATAGATAGATAGATAGATAGATAGATAGATTTAAATTGAATTAAGGACCTTTAGGGGGTTACATTTAAATGAATATACATTTTATATAATATAAATATAAAATGATTCTGTTTCACACTGGTCCTACAGTGATCCAAGTGCATTTTTCTGCTGATTTAAGGTTTTTAAATGAGTTCTTTGAAATATAAAAAGGAAACCTAATAATAGCATATTTGTTATACACTCCAACTATTTGGAGCAAAAGTAGAACAAAAGGTAGAAACATATTTTTGAATAAATTAAGTAATAAAAGATGCACAGCCTGCAAGAGTATCAAACACATTAAAACATTTTAAATCCATCATAAAAGCTCCAAAAATAAACCATAAAAAATAAACTTATTCCCACTGGATGACTAACTTGGATAACTTAATAATGCATGCAATCATATAGAACCATTTTCTATGTATGAAACCCTTCACAGTAAGAGTGTGTGCAATCTCCTCCTCCTCCCTCCCACCACTCAGTGCGTGTTGCAATGACGCGCATCCCCCTTTTTTGTCCTCCCTCCCTCCCTCCATTGCTTCCTTCCTTCAGTCCTTCTTGCTTATATCCATCCTTCAAACACTTCCCACACACACACACAAATTCTTGTACTTCTATCTTAGTGAGGACATTCAATGGCATAATGCATTTGCCAGCCCCTTACCCTAACCTTAACCATGACAACTAATTGCCTAACCCTAACCCAAATCTAATTATAACCCTAATCCTAGAACCAAGCCTTAACCCTCAAACAAGCCTTTGAAAAAGTGAGGACCGGCCGAAATATCCTCACTTTCCAAAAATATCCCTACTCTGTAGGGTCTATGCTCAAAATGGTCCTCACAAATATACAAGTACAAGTACACACACACACACACACACACAATATTTCTTCATAAAATAATACAATGTGCAGTCGGAATTGCATTGTATGACTTTCACACAGCTTTAAGACGCTATAAAATTAGACTATACATCTCTTGGAACCCTCAAGTACCCAAACTCAACACTGTAAACCAGCTGAGTCCTGGTCAGACAGTTTGACCAAACATAACTATAACTGACTTTGTATTTTAGCCTGATGGCCATCAGCTCACTCACTGGGCAGCAGGCCTACTCACATCTACTGAACTGCAAGTGTAGTGTGGTGACTCATCATCATCATTGTTCCCGCTGTATGTCCCTGGTGCTCTTTATCCCTGTCCCTCTCTTGTCTCCTCTGTAGCTCCGCACAGCTCCTAACCTTACTGAGGTACACCTGGTGTGGAAATGAAGCGCTTCAAAGCTTCTGTGCTTCTGTGCTTCAATCAGAAGAGAGAAGTTTCAAGTGTGCCTCTCAGCCAGCGATAGCATTTTCTGTGGTTACTGTGGTCTGATTTCAATACCTCATTTTATTAAATCCATCGTCATCCCTTAACACAACCAAACCAACAAACAATATGTTGAATAAGAACTCTGAAATGCAACACATACTTGCTTGACATGTTCAACAGCTCTGATTCATTTATAAGGAGATTTCTCTTGATGGCAGAGAAAGCCAGGTATAGTGTGTACTGTCTCACTTCCAAAAGCAAGTACTAAATAAAAGCAAACAAGTACTACGTCTACTTCTATTTCTACTACTAATTTGGAAACAGTCGCAATTCTGAGACCAATTTTAATAAACTATTGCTACAACAGTAGTAGTATACTACTACTAGCCTACTATACTTCTACTACTACTACCAGTTCTACAACTATTTAACTTGTTACTACTAGCTTACTATCACTTCTACTTCCACAACAACAACTACTAATACATTCTAGTACTACAATTATTACTAATAATAATAATAAAATAATAAATACAACAACGTTATTATAATAAATGATCGGCTTTGCATAATCTCTTCACAAGCATGTTTGCAGAGCTTTAGTTTAGCAAAAGCTTTACTTTTTAACCTTTACTCACAATATATATACGAATGTACAACAAAAGTAAACATTTAAAATTGAATAAAGAATATATATGAGTGCTCGTGGGATAATAAGACGTAAAATAAAACATAAAATGTTTATATTAAATATTATGTTTGTTGAAAGCTATTCAAAGCATGGTATCCTACCAGTGAATTTACAACTGTGATTAATATAATTATATTAATCAGATTAAATATAAATATTGTGCGTGTCTTTCGGTGTGTTCATCTTCGAGGAAACTTAACAACACTCATTAATTCTCATTTGTTTTCAATGATTAGTGTCCGATTCAAATTAAATGTAAGCGTGTTTTATTTTGAAAACGTCACATCCCGGACATGCTGCTCCGTAGCCTTATTAAGTCGGAAGTGTTATTCATGTCCTGTTTATGGTGGAGAGACTGAACCACTCGCAGTCCTGGCTCAGACTCCTTATTAACCAACACAGAGCTTCACATGTTCGAGTCCCGTTGACCTGTGGTCGGACAGGACAGTTTGCAGGGTGAGTACTGGGGCCGGTCATGTTTGAACTGGTTTTAATTATCAACCTGTTTAAGGATCATAAAACACCACCGTGTCCTCCTCACTGTTCTCACACTCGACACTTCAGCATGAACACAACACTCAGCAGGTCTTGTTGAATTTATATCTAAATTGGGCGAATTCAGGTAATCTGGGAGATTGTTTACCTAATTTTGATTTATGCGATTTATTCTGATATCTGTTTACACAGTAGATCAACATATTATACCTTTCTGTAATCCTTTAGATGTTTTCTAACCACACCAGCAGAAAGAATGGAGATATCTCAGAGGAGACATAATATGTGTAATAAAAGTATATTTATTATCTAATTATAGCCTTTTTATTGGTATTTATTTTACCTCCTTATAGCGACAGTTTACCTCCACCTAATTTTCTACTCACAACTATGCAGATGGAGGGGTGGGTGAAGTCTTTGAGTCCACAAAACACCGTTGGAGTTTCAGTAGTTAACAGCGTTGCAGCCAAATCCAATACAATTGAAGTAACTAGGGACTGATTCTTCAAACGTGAAAAAACCACAGAAAAAAACCATAAAATGCCTACTTCACTGACCTCTGTTTGTTTGTTGACCTTTGCCCCAAGGAGCTGCCAATCAGTTGCGCTCCTTGGGATCAATAAAGGTGTCTAAATCTGAATAAATAACAGATATTTAAGACATTAACAAGGATATGAAATCTAATATTATATATATATTATATATATCAATATGGCACTCATAACTTACTCTTATCAACTATTATTTTTTTAAACCCTCAAGGATGACAAAGATATTTCACCTCACTCTTGTTCATGGTGACCCTCACTGTCTGTATGTCAAGTTTCACAAGATTTTACTGTAGATTTTTTGAGAAAACTAAATGGAAAGTCAGCTCAATTTTCATTTTCAGACACAACATAGCAGAAGACCTGAGAGGCTTTAAGGGTTCATATGTTACATGATAATATTCATATTCTAAGCGGTTGTCTCTGATAACCTTCTTTCATCATAGTACATTCAAGCCACCAGGGAAACAAAAGCAAGATGCTTTATCTTATAGTCCAAACAATGAAACAGAAATTAAGTTTTGATTTGTATGTACTATTTTCAGACAACTTTCAACACCAAAAGATCTACCATGCTTTATTTGAACTCTTTATTTTGAAGCATCACATTCGACCAAAATAGTGCAGGAAATTATACATTTGTAAAACGCTAGCTCCTCCATCTTCTGTCCTTCCTCACTTCCTTGTCAGGTGATTGACATGTTGCCTGTGGTGGTGGTCCATGGAGGGGCGGGTCAAATCCCAAAGGAGCGGTCGGAGAACACCACTTCGGGGGTGTGCTCAGCAGCCCGAGCGGGGTATGCCATCCTCCGGGGAGGGGGCAGCAGCATGGATGCAGTGGTGGAGGCTGTGTCCCAGCTGGAGAACAATCCCTCCTTTAATGCAGGTAATGTAAAAACGCAACACGTGTGTACTTAATAACTATTCCCAGTATGATGTCACCAGCAGACACGTTGACCTGTTTAACAGATTAAATTACTTTCAGAACAAACTACTCAAACTCAGACATATGACAAGTCCAAAAATGCTCTGAGAAAAAGTCTGGATCTATTTATTTTAAACAATGAACGACCAAGATGTGTTGTGGTGCTAGCAAAGCTAAAAAAAAATCAGTGTTGATATTAAACCATGGCTACCCAGCTCACCTGTAATAGTCATGGTGTAAGCTGTAGTTGTGAGTGTAGATAATGTGCTGCTTTCTTTAATCAAACATTGGATGATAATGCATGTGTCTTGTTTGGTTTTGTCCATCAATTAATCTTTGTATATGCACAACTACAACAACTTGACAATCTAAGTGCTGTAGGTATTATATTGCACAACTTTAGATATTTTTGAATTTTTTTGTTTAAAGGTTCAGTGTGTAGGATTTAGTGACATCTAGTGGTGAATTTGCATGTTGCAGCTGAATACCCCCTCACCTCATCGTCCCCTTCCAAACATGAAAGAGAACCTGTGGTAGCCTTCAGTTGTCATTAAATCTCAAAAGGTGTTTAGTTGGTCTGGTCTGGACTACTGTAAACAACATGGCGGCCTCCGTAGAGAGGACCTGCTCCCGATGTAAATATAAAGCATTTAAATATAAAGGATTCCATTCAAGGGTAAAGAAAATAACAATTTGTATAATTTAGGTGAAAACTAGTGAAAACATCACTAGGATTATTTTATATTCAATATCAACCAATAGATACCTTTCACCTAAATCTTACACACTGGACCTTTAAAGGTTCAGTATGTAGATTTTAGCGATATCTAGTATTGCATATTGCAACCAACTGAATACTCCTCACTCTAGCAGGATAACCTATGGGTGTACCCTGGTAACTTAAAGTGAAAGTGAAAGTACCTCTATAGAGCCAGTGTTTGGTTTGTCAATTGTGGGCTACAGTTAAATAAACATGGTAGTGCAACATGACAAGCTCCACGCTTCCAATGCAAATAGAGAGGGTTCGTTCTGAGGTAATGAAAACACAACGGTTTGTAGGTTCAGGTGATTGTTTACTCATGAAAACATAACTATGAATATTAAGTTTCAATTCTGCGAATAGGTCCCCCTTAATCCTACAAAACGGATCTTTAATGTGGACGATAGAGGTGGCCTACGAGCTCAGTGGTCACTGATGCCACTAATCAATATTACGGTTATCAACTAGTTTACTTTCAAATATCAGCGACAAAATCAATATGATGGTACACTGACTTGTAATAAGGCAAATGTTGCCCAGTGATTTCCACTCCCCAATCCCCTGTTCTTCCTCTATGTTATTTTGTGGACTGGGAACCATGTCAAATGAGAAGTGTATCACTGAATCATGGTCAGTGGCTTAAACTGCTGCAATCAGGTCCAACAAGTTCAAGAATTAAACCGAAGTGTAGATCAGTTAGTGATAATTTGACATCATTTAAAAGTAATGTTTATGTTTGATGATTAGCAAGGGAACTTGAAAAAATAAAGAATTCTGAACAGAGTTTTGTGTATTTGTCACAGTAGCAGCTCTTCGGATTTGGAAAGTCAGGGATCATGAGAAGCGTTCACCATGTTGGACCATGTTCCATTCAATCAGTGGGACTATGCAGTCAGAGCTTCTGTCAAGACATTGATAGACTGTACTGTACATAAAACAACTTTCACACTCAGAGTCAACACTGTGTGTTGAGTCTGCTTGATGAAAATGCAGTCTGTTTACACTGTGGGTGCAATTAAAATATGGCAAGTGTATCAAACTGACCCCACCATCGGGCCAACTAGTGCACTTGTACACAAGAAAAATCTAAAACCAATGGGCTTATTGCTGTTACATGTAGGAATCACATGCATGAAAAGAAGTAGCTCCACCCAAAAACCAAATGTCACCTCTCTACACCTGAAAAAAATCTTTATTCCCAAGTGGCAAGACATCATCAAAGAGTTTCTTTAATCATCTTTCAGGGTGTGGCTCAGTGCTGAACATCAAAGGGGAGGTGGAGATGGACGCTATTGTGATGGATGGGAAAACGCTGGGAAGCGGTGCAGTCTCTGCTGTACGGAACATAGCCAACCCTGTTCAGCTAGCACGACTGGTTATGGACAAGGTGTGTACACATGCTGCATCTAATCTATAAAACATTTACTCACATGAAAGGTAAATATGAAGTATGTGTCTCTATGTATAAACTCATTCATTTAACTACTGTGCATGACTATCTTTACAACCCCTTGTTTATTCCTACATTCTGCATTTACTGGAAGCATTATTCCATATCCAAACTGAAGATACAGATGCAGATGTCTATGTGTGTAGCTGCAAAATTATAAACACAGAGCTATGTCTCAACTTTGCTAATATTAACAATGTTTGCAAGTTTCACAGCAAACTCAAGGAACTGTGTCCCAGGATTGAAATGTGAATGTAGAACAATACTTATAGCTGCTGTGTAGTTCGAACAGTCGCTCTGGTTTTCACATGCAAAGAGGCTTTGTAATAGTTAAGTGATGCTTTTTATAAATGTGCACTTTGTTCTCTGTTTCAGACCAGCCACGCGTGTCTGACAGCAGAGGGCGCCAGTCAGTTCGCCCGGGCCATGGGTGTCCCTGAGGTCCCCCTGGAGTCCCTCATCACAGAGTACTCCCGTATGCGCTGGAAAAAGAACTTGGCCCCCGATGCCAACCCTGTGGAGTGCCAAATGTGAGGCATGACATGACTTTGAAGTTATTAGCACGCGTTTCAGTCATGATACAATCTTTAAGAATGGAAGTACACAGAGCTGTGACTCCTCACAGTTAGAACCACTAAAAGTACAACTTTTGTTCATTCTGACCATAGTTTCTACACAGGACAAAAACATGTCACAAATCAAAACCTTCAGACACACTTTTTAAAACGCTCCTGCTGTTTAATCAACTTCTCTGCTGTTGATGCATTTTTTATTCTGCATGTTCAAAACACTCATATGGGTCTTTCCATTTGGGGGTGGCACATTGTGTTTCCTGTTTCCCATAGTCCAATGACATGCAGGTTAATTGGTGACTCTAAATTGCCAATAGGTGTGAGTGTGAATCCATGTGTCAGCCCTGTGACTGATGGGCGACAAGTCAAGGTGCCTAATTCCCAGTGCCAGCTGGGATCAGCTCCAGCCCCCCAGCGACCCTCAGGTTTAAGTGGCTGGATGGATGCTTTCCATTTGGCTAAGGTGGCTCCTTAGGTCCCTCAATCAGGCCTAATAAGCTGCTTTCAGACAACTCCAGAGAACCTCCGGACTTTCTCTGCAGGGGCTCTATGTGTGAACGCAAATGTCCGAGTGAGAGCCTCCAGAGTTTCTTTGGTCTTTGTCCAGCTGGCCCCCGGGTATATAGTCCGCAGAAAATGCTGATGTGAGAACACAGCGGTGGGGGGGTTGAAGAGAAAATTAAAAAAACTATACAAAAATCTCAGTATGAAAGCTTTGCCACACAAGTAGAAGCATCCGATGAAGATGCCAAGAGAGTTTTTGGTGATAAGAGCCGACACCAGTCTCATGTGCTGTGCACAAAAACACATGGTCTCCGCGTTGTGCCAGTGTGAAAGGCAAACTCCAGTTCATTCAGTTCAGTTTGTGGACGTTTAGATGGTGGTTTAGGACGTAAGTGCCCCCCTTTTTTTTGCTGTATGAAAACAAATGCAACCTGGGCCACATGAAAGACCTTCTACTTAGCTAACGTCATCTGAGCCTCTACAGTTTCATAATGAATATAAAGTATTTTTCCACTTCCCAATGACCATATGTTGATTATTTTTTAGCCACTGCCACAAAATCAACACTGATCAACACATGACGTACTCATTTATTTGCATATAGAGCAGGGAAGTGGGACCCAATCACAAATGGTCACAGGATGCATTTTAATGCCACATGTGAACAGATTAACTTAAAGCTGTCCACTTGTTACAAAATCTCTCAGGACTGGTCCTAGTATTGGTCTGAATAGGACCTTCAGTGTTCATTAGAATCACATGAAGTAAGTCAAACTTTGTTCTGCTCTTCCTTGATGTTTCTTTGTGTAGGGGGAAGATGGGCACAGTCGGAGCTGTGGCAGTGGATAGCGAGGGAAACATAGCCTGTGCAACCTCCACCGGTGGAATGCTGAACAAGATGGAGGGACGAGTGGGCGACACACCCTGCATAGGTCAGACTGCACACATCAAGTTTGGTAGTTTAGACCATTTAATGGAACATGTTTGGAGAGACAGGCGGAGCCCTGTCTTCAGCCGTCTGTTGGCCTATGACCAGTCCAAGTTTGTAATGTGCAGTTAGTCAGTAAACAAAGTGCACCTGGTTAATAAATGACTGACAACAGATTATACACTGTGCTGACACATTGCACTGTGCAATACAATACAACCAGTGTATTACTGACCAGTTTATATTCATCATATCAGATGAAAGCCAGCTCATACTAATATACAAATGTTGCATGTAATTTGAGAGAATGAGTTTCCATCGGTGGGACAGGGTCTCAAATGATCCTAGGGTTGTTTATTCTTAAGTTCAGTAAACAGAAGCAAGTGGATTTTGGCAATGTCAGCCCCCTGCAATCTGTTAAATCAGTCAATGAATGATTGAACTGTCATGAGTCAGTGGACGGAGTACAGCCTCGCTCTGAAATACACGTCTGCAGTGACTAATGAAGCCTCTCTGGTCAAAACTGTTCAATAACATGTTGAAACATCATATGGAAGAAGTCGTCATTTTCATACAAGACACAAACATACAAACAAACGTTTTAAAGTCATTGGCTGCTTCTGCAGACTGGAATCTCTATAGATACAACATTCTTCATTTTTATTATTCATACACATTTATGATTCGTACACCCAGGTCAGGTTGCTAATCTATTACACACAAATTTTACTGCTACAGCGCGACCCAGTGGCTGAATGGTAAAGGCGCATACTCCATGGGCGCATACGCTTGGAGCTGCTGGTCCCTGGTGAAACTCCATTCACTGTCTGTCATCCACCTACTTTCTTACCCTGTTTATTGTCTATCTTTTACGGTGATATCAAATAAAGGCACACAAATTTCAACCAAAAATCATAATAAAACAAACAAGCAAATTTACTCCTTCTCCTCTCCCATAACAATGGTTTCACTGGAAACCAGCTGAAGCTTTGAAAATTAGAATAATTTGACAAAGTTTAAATATAGCTGAGGTCAAGGTAATAAAATGTCCATGTTTTCTTACTTTTGTTGATGCCTAAGGCATTATCCTTTCATCTAGGGAATTATGATATCATTTGCAGACAAGTATGTCATTAATCCTTTACAAATAAGATACTAAATGAGTCACAACACATTCCAACAAACTGTTGGAACTCTGGCTTTTTTTTGCAACACTGTACATATAAGAACTTGAAGCTGCACTAAGTAATCCATATATTTATATTAACAATGATCATAAATATAACAAATGATTACATGGAATGTGGAAAATGTGTTAGCAAAGGCACTGAGAGTTGTTACATGACCCCGAGCATTTTAGTGTCTTTCAGCTTATCAAGGTTTACTGTTTTGGTAAAGCTACGTTCTAATCAACCTAATTTTTGAGAAGAAAAAAATGTCTTTCTATCAATATTCAGATAACCTCTTTGTACACGACCTACTGAGCTAGCTGGTAAAAATAGTTGAGTATTTAGCATTTTAAGAGCCATATATACAGCATTCTTCAGTTGGTGGAGACCAAAACAGAGCTGCTAAAAAAAGAGTGGATACTGGACTTACATTAATCAGGTAAACAGATTCTCAAGATGTTAACTGAAGTGTTAACACTGTAAGCCACTGTTGTATTTATAGCTCATTTCTGTTGCACCAAACTAGTTTAACTACCATATTATTTTTCCACAGTCACACATTTACTTACATATCTTCTCTTACTTGTTTTTCCCACTCCATGTTTCAAACAGACTTTTTCCTCAAAAGTTAAATAAACATCCGGATGTTGGATGAACATTCACTGGTGACATAACGTGAACATGTTTTGTGTTTGTTAGGCTCTGGGGGTTATGCTGACAACCAGGCGGGAGCAGTGTCAACTACGGGCCACGGAGAAGCCATCATGAAAGTTACTCTGGCAAGACTCATCCTGTTCCACATGGAACAAGGTGATGTACACACACACAAGCTGCCATCTTACGGTAGTGATGTCACTTTGTTGTGTGGAGCTGCAGAATTATCCATACACTCGCCCAACCAATCACAATTCAATCTCAGCTGTCAATCATAAAACCAAACTTAACTGCCTAAAAATATCAGTGCGATAGAAGAACTTGCCTAAAATGACAGAAACAATCTTGAAAAAAAACCTTTAACGTGTAATTGGATTTTTTTTGTCTGGTCCATGTCCGATCTGTTAACATCCCAGCAGGGTTTATGACCTATACTGCAGCCAGCCACCGGGGGGAGCTAAATGATTTTGCGTCACTTGTCATCCATTTATATATGTAGTTACTGACCAAACTAAGAGTCACACACACCTGTCCGCAATGATGAACATGATTTGATGGTTGGTACGAGATTTGATGTCCTGATGGAATTTCCACGCACACAAAGATGGGTCCTGCTGTACTTCAGTGCACCAAACAGGATCCTATGTTAGAGCACAGTGGACATGCTGCTGCTGCTGCTGCTGCTGCTGCTGCTGCTGCTGCTGCTGCTGCTGCTCACAGGCTCACAGGCTCACAGGCTCGTTGTGACCACTGAAACCTTGGATCCACCAATTTCATCCTGGTGTAACAACCTCACTTCTTCTCTCTGTTCTCAGGTCAGTCGGTGGAGGCCGCTAGTGACTTGGGCCTGGCCTACATGAAGAGCAGAGTGGGTGGTCTGGGTGGGGTGGTGACTGTGGACCCCCAGGGCCACTGGGGCGCCCACTTCTCCAGCCTGCAAATGGCCTGGGCTGCAGCTCAGAAAGACACCCTGCACTATGGCCTGTACACCGGGGAACACTTCACACAGAGCATTGACAATCCACAGTGACAGAAAATACAACACATGTGGGTTTGATCATTTTCTTAATTGTTGCTTTTATTGACAAAAGAAATAATTTAGATTAATACTAATGTAAACAATAGAAATATAATTTGGATGAAATTAGTTTATGTTTACTGTTAAACAGCCATTGTAGTATTGATTATAACTACACTCCACGTACCTCATGTATGGATACATTGGTGAGAACACACTGTTATTTCTATTGATTGTTTGATGCAGAGAAATGGGTGACGTTATCTCCAGACCCTCACCCCGATCATTAAAACTAAGACTTTGCAGGAATGTAGAGATCATATGGAAACTCATGAGACTTCCTGATGAAGTAAGATGATCGTGTGGAGCAACATGAGCATGAACCATAGTCAGTATATAAAGATGGACGACGCGTCTCCACTTCCTCCCACTATTCAGAAATTAAGAAGCTCAAACACTCCGGATACTAATGCTGCATCCTGTGCATTTGGAGCCACAGTCTGTGCAGTAGCGATTGGGGGATGGAGACACAGTCCTGAGGATACATGTGCTCCACAATGAGAAGTCACCACATTTTATATCATCAGATAAGTACTTAAAACCAAACTTATCAGAAAAATAAGCACTCGAAAAAACACAAGTCTGCTGAGGAGCTCACTGAACTGGACCAGGAGCTGTGTCACACTGTGGAACTACTGTCACCAACTCAGGTGATGGATAATCCAACTTCAAGACTAACATCTAGCTAATGTGAAGCTATAATCATAAAGGCACTATTTAATAAAAACTGATTCCTGATCTGTGCAGAATGAAGTTGGCAGACAGGGGTTTTCTTGTGTATGTGTCTTTTTGCATCTTTGGTTAAAATGTTTTGTTCAAATTTGATGGTATGATTGACTGGCATTATTGATTTTGCACAGTATATATACATTTTCACATAGAAAGTAATTTCATATCAAACATGTAAGTATTAGAATTGAGGCTTATATAATGAACAGAAACAGAGAATCTTTTTGTGAATTTCTCAGTTGATCGTATTTTACATGAAGGGCCAGTTTTACTGCTGGGACACCTTCGTAATAATTGATGCAAATGTTCATCTTTATTTTATGTATTGAAGTTACTGCCACACTTTGTATTTCACAGAGAACAGTTAAACTCTGTGTTGTCGCAGAGAATTGTTCTGTAGTAGTAGTGTGAGGTGAAACACTGACATCATCTCTGCACAGTTTGAGGCTGAGCCAGTATTTGTGAAGTGTTGCTGATCAGATGAGTGTTAATGCTGAAGCTTTCATTTAGCAAAACACTGACGGTGACAATAAATTCCTTTAATCCCTGGACATTGTGTGCTTCATTTACCCATGAAGTCTGTGTGTGCAGGTGCACTGATGTGTAAGGCTCCGAGTGTGTGTCACCTCTTTGCAGCCACTAGATGGTGCTGTTTTAGTACAATTCTTGGTGCTGAGAGTAAAGGGACCAAGAGAGTCGACAGCCGGTTGCTTTTGTTGTAGCATCAGTCAAAGTCAGGAACTGTGATAAGTGAAGCTTGAACTGTCTCAGATTAACACTTGTTTTCCTCTGTATGATTGATTCCTGCTGTACTGTGATGTTGATAAACACGTGAGCTAGTTCATATTAGGATTTTTGAATCATATTTCAAAGTAGACAGCACACAGCATGAGACTTGCTTCCTGGTATGAGTGCATTAAAAAAATAGCAGAGTTCATTTCTGAAGTGTAGGCCTACAAATCGTCTTCTTACTCTGACAAAGGGTCTTCTATGACACTCTGTGCC
Organism: Hippoglossus hippoglossus; assembly: GCF_009819705.1. Taxonomy (NCBI): domain Eukaryota; kingdom Metazoa; phylum Chordata; class Actinopteri; order Pleuronectiformes; family Pleuronectidae; genus Hippoglossus; species Hippoglossus hippoglossus. Next base: position 21,785,187 of record NC_047165.1, on the reverse strand, counting down.
TTGCCCTTAATGTTAACGTGTTCTGTATTATACTTTATGTGTTGGTTGTGTATTACATTTATCATATGGTTAAGTCATGATCACATGTTGCATAAAGGACTTGAAAGTGCAGCATTGTGGTTAGCGCTGTCACCACACAGCAAGAAGGTTCCTACTTCCGGCTTCCTCCCTCAGTCCAAAGACCTTGAGGTTAGTTTAATTGGAGACTCCACGTCGTCCCGGTCTCACCTCGAGTACAAATTGCACTGAGACCTGTCAATCTGCTCCCAGTTTTCTTCAGCCGACTTCAAGCTGCAACTGAGAGAACTACGAGATTTCTTCCTCCAAGACCGTCCGCTTGTGCCCGATAAGTCAAACGGGCTGCATCATGAGCTTTGACCTGCACGGCCGCTGCAAGTCTTACCTCGGACCGGAGCATGCCGGCGTGGCTCTGACTCCCCAGTCAATGTGCCAGAACTGCAAGCTCCTTCCCCAGGCGGAGAAGCAGCACAGGGCGGATGCCTTCACAGCTGCTGGCGACACGGTGTGGCCCCCTCCAGTCGGAGGGGTTGGAGCCGGATGATGACCTGCCGGGTGCACAGCCAGGTGGCCTCATCTCTGCTTCCACCATAGGAGACCTGGTCAGCGAGCTCCCTGGGATCATCGAAGTGCTCTGACAGATCACATCAGTGTGCTCCCCAGACTGGAGTCGCCATTAACAACAGGTACTGGACGGACACAGTGAGGCACAGACTACATCCTGCTTCGCCTTTAAACCACTAGCAATAGCCTTAAAGGGCACAACCTGTATAGAATAGAATGATAGTAGTTCTAGACGTATTATAACTCCAGCTTCTATGTGTATAGGCGCAGCCCTTTCAACTTTGGGCCTTACTGGCTTCTTAAATGGCTGAAGAAAAGCTGTTAAATGGGAGCAGATTGATCGGTCTCAGTACAATTTATACTCAAGGTGAGGTCCAAACAGTGAGTGGGCGTGGACTAAAGTTTTTTTTTTTGTGCTATGTGGTCATGCAAGGGATAAACCACTAGCGTTAGCCTTAAAGGGGACATAGCATGCAAATTCCACTTTGTTAGTGCTTCTACAGGTTAATGTGGGTATCTGGCATGTCTACCAACCCAAAAACTCTGGGGAAAAAACACTTGCGCGTTTTGTTATAGTTCCTCTAAGTCAGAAACGTCATGCTTGAGCGACTCGATTGCGCTTCCTGTGTATTGTGTCGTAACAAGGAACTGGAAGTCTCCCTACATGGTCTTGGCCCACCCCCCACCTCACCCCCCCCCCCCCCCCCCCCCCCCCCCCCGTCCCCGTCCCCCCCGTCCCCCCACACTCGCTACGCCGGGTTTACACCGGAGGCAGCGAGGCTGCGAGGCAGCGCAGCGCCGTTCCCAAGCACGCAGCCGGGCTGTTCACACGGGACGAGCATTTCTCCGCTGGTCAGCCCGCGATTCACTCACATGTGGCATTTGTCTGGATCGTTGGGACTGGGAGGCTGCAGCAGCTGCTCGGGAGCGACCGCTCGCTCTCCCGTGCGTGAGCTGGAATTTGTGTCAGCGCCACACAGCCAGCAGTGTGGAAGACTTCCGCAGTGTTCAGCGCTACTGTAACCCCCGAACCCCGACATTCAACGGGTACAACAACAAGCGGAGAAAGCAGAATCGCGGGCTGACCTTATATATACAGTCTATGGGGCTGACCAGCGCGGAGAAATGCTCGTCCCGTGTGAACAGCCAGGCGGCTGCGCGCTTGAGAACGGCGCTGCGCTGCCTCGCAGCGGTCTTCCACACTGCCAGCTGTGTGGAAGACTTCCGCAGTGTTCAGCTCTACTGTAAGCCGGGTTACAGTAGTTACGCCGGGTTACAGTAGTTACGCCGGGGTACAGTAGTTACGCCGGGGTACACCGGACGCGGAAGCGCCGCAGCGAGGCACGCTGCCGCCTGGCTGTTCACACGGGACGTGCATTTCTCCGCTGGTCAGCCCCATAGACTGTATATATAAGGTCAGCCCGCGATTCTGCTTTCTCCGCTTGTTGTTGTACCCGTTGAATGTCGGGGTTCGGGGGTAAATGATGTCTTCATAGCCCCCCCCCCCACCCCTCTCTTTCTCTCTCTGTCTATCTGCTTGTGTGCTTGTAGTGGATGGGCAGAGGGGGACATTTAATTATGTGATTGGGAAAATTAAAACTCCAGGACAACAGAAGGGGAATACAAAGTATGGGATGCATATTTGATAATTTATATCATATAAAATATGTAATTTATATCGTTTAAAATCATGGGGGGAGAGGAGGGAGGGGGGAGCTGGCTCATTAGCATTTAAAGGAACAGGCACTCAAAACAGGTCACTCTGTGGAGGGCTGTTTTATACAGGGTAAAAAGGGTGCTGTTGTATATGATCCTTGTGGTATTTTGACCAAAGTATGTTACAGACATTTCATTAAGACCCCAAGGAACCATATCAACTTGTGGTAAAATGGGCATGCTATGTCCCCTTTAAAGTGCTGCGCTTATACTCATAGAATCTGGAGTTACAATAAGTAACTGTCGTTATTGTTGTTTATTTATCTATATAGGTACAGTGATAATTGATTTCTATATAAATGGTTTGGATTGTTTTGGCCTTTTTCCACTCAAGGTAAAGTTTATTCTCATTTTATGTCAAGTAACTTTCAATATAAATATATTATTTGTTATTAAAGAAATTAAGTAAAGAAATTGTTCTGTGGCTACAGAGAAATTGGGTGAGATGTGTGAATCGTGTTTTTATTCCCCTAGTTGGGACATAATAAACACAAGAGAATAAATGTCTCTTTTCCTTTGTTTTTGTAGTTGTTGACCAGGGACACCAGCTGTATCAGTTCATATTGAAACAATATGAGCTTGGATTAAGACACTAGTTAGTGTTTCTGCACTCCTCACTTTACTTCCCATCAGAAGCATTGAGTGGCAGTGTCCTACAGAAACCAATCACATAACATTCCTGTCACTCTGACGAGAGGACGGCACATGACTTTTATATGGAATACACTTACAGCTGAGCTTTGGTGAATAATGTGACTGAATCTACATGAAAACATGTGTTTGGCATCTTCACATAGCTGCAACCTGGTTGATGTAAGGGTAACACAAGCTGGGGTTTATATTTCCTCTGCCCACAGAATCACACAGTTTGTCCCATACTGTATACTGCTAGTATATATTGGAAAATTGGGACACTTGTGATCAGATCACAAAGACCACATATTACTATGTGTGTGTTTACGGGGTCATAAGAACAGAGGGTTTTCCATCCAACTATTTTATATTTCATTCTGTGGCCGTATACCTTGACTTTCTGAGGCTTGTTTGCATGTCGGGGCTCTTCCCTCTCCCACTAGAACTCTGTTATAATCTGTTTCTTGCGGACCCAAAGTGCAGAACACAAACACAGCAGATTGATGGTTGTAAAACAAAAAGGTTTATTGCTCAATAGCTGGAGCTGGGGGGGGGGTGGTGGCAGGCAGTGGAGATCCAAAGGTGCTGGCAGGCTGAGGCCGGAGCAGATGAAGGTGAACAAGCGGGTGAACGCTGTGCAGCTGGTTCCGTGACAGAAAGAGGAGCAGGGGGTAAATAAGCAGCAAAGAGCAAGGAGCAAAAAAAACTCAGTAGAAGATAGAGGTTCAATCACTAAGCCGAGATATGTTACCACGCTGGTGAATGGACGATCTGGCGAAGACAGGAGCGATGAGCTGGGGTTTTGTAGACTGAGGAGAGGTGGAGTTGATGAGGAGATGACGCTCAGCTGAGCAGCCAGACAACAGGAGGCCCCACCCAGTTCCAGGCAGGCACACACACAGAGAAAGAAAAGGGAGGTAGAAAACCTGGTCCTAACAAACTCCATCCATCCTAATCTATGCTGCTTATCACTTATCACACCATATCACAGGGCAACTCCTAACTCGTGACTTTTCTGTGGTTTTCATGCCTGTATGTATTGTTGAAAATCAGTGAGTGTCGCATGATGCCAGCAGATAGTACTGTGAGCGGGTATCAACTCAAATTTATCACAAACCTTTACCAAGAAAAGTGAAAATTGAACCAATCTGGTACTGTTGTGTGAATGTTAGAAGTTCATTGACATAAGCATTAGGTGGCGCTAATTCTTCAGTCAGGTGTCATTACACCAGGCCAGATATCATTATGAGATTATACAGACACTGGAGAAGCCTTTCATCATGAAGTTTACTCTGGCAGGACTCATTCAACCACACACACACACACACACACACACACACACACAAACACACACACACACACACACACACACACACACACACACACACACACACACACACACACACACACACACACATGAAGAAGGTTTGCATGTTCAAACTTTGAGATCTATTCCAGTAGAGATCTTGATCGCCCAGCAGGATAATACTATACATATGAATCCAATTCAACATTTTTGTTTCCTTATTGGAAAAGAGGAAATATGCTTTAGTGTTTGTTTTCACATTACGTAGAACAGCAGGCATTTCTGAATATCACATGATGAAGTGGTGAGTGAAGAGAGGAAGTAACTGATTAGAAAGTGTAGAAGCAGCTACAGAACATTGCAAATAAATCTTGAACTGATACTTCTCATTGATAACATATTTTACTTTTTGTAGTTTCTTGTGTCCTGATTCTACTTGATGCTAACCTGGTTCTCCTTTAAGATCATAGTCATATATCTTTTATCTAATCAACCTCTTATCTTTTCTCTACCTGCGGATTCCACAAACACATGGTGCCAGTAAAACAACTGAACGTACAAAGCCCGGGGATCGAGACCAGTCGACAGAAATCGGTGCTTTCTCATCTGTTCTCCACCACTTCCAACAGATCAGTGAAATTTGACCCACAGTCGCTCTCTCCTCCGCTTCCTTTGTCTCTCCTCTGCCGTGTTTGCATTTTCATGTATACAAAACACACATTTACTTAGACGTGCAAACACTGCCTCTCTTGACCCCCACTGATTCCCTCACTAATCCCAATGCTATTTTACAAATGCTCTGTATACACAAGGAGTTTGTCTTCCTTATCCTCTTATTAGTTTGAATTCATTTTCACTCTCTGACTCTGCCGCCGGAGAAAAGCCTGATGATCTCCTCTCATTCCGCTGCTGCTGATCACATGGTGCTGTCTAATGCATACACACTGTCTGAGGAAGGCAATAAATGCTTTCATCCCTGACCATTGTGTGTTTCATACCCCATTTGCCCATGACATCTGTGTGTTGAAGGTCACTGATGTGTGTGATTACGCCTTGACTGTCGACTTTTTATTGATATTGATTAACTTTGTAGATTTCTCGAGGGCGCTTTTTTGGTAGATATTACTGTTACTGCAATACGCAAAACACGAATGATACAGATTTTCCTTCTCTCGTAGATATTTTAGAAATTGTTCACACAGCAATACAGGAAATGTACATGGGATAGACAATGAAAGGTTATTGAATTGTTGCGGTATAGTACATCCCCAGCCGGTTAGACTTTCATATTAACTGAACAGGGCCAACGTTTGAAAAAACAAACAAACAAACTGGTAAGACTACAATTATAGTTTATTTTGTGAAAACATGTCACTTGATAAACCCACAGATTATTATCATCCAGCTCTGCAGTTGCCCTCAGCACTACTGAGTGTTTCAGTTTTACATTTGTAGCTTCTCTGCTCTGCTTCACTCTCACTACTCTCATCTACATGGTGCACTATTTATCAGCTGAAGAGCCTGATTTGTTTTTTGGGGGGATTTGGTGGAGACCACAACTAAGTTAAAAGGCAAGTGACTATTGGATGTACACTGTTACATGGTCACGTGGTTGGGTAACATGCTCACTACATCAACTTCATGAGGTCTGTCCGTTAAATTAGCCAGTAAGAGCCTTTCACAGACACTTCTCAGCATATTGTTCGCCAATATGCCCGAATCCAAAAACTTCCATTGTACTAGCATATTGACTTTTCACAATACACAATGTAAAAAAGATGTGTATTTACATTGTACATAAAAAAATGTAGTTTTCTATATTATTTTCAAGTTGTATGTATTTGGTTGCTTTTATTAATAATTATTTATAATATAGTATATGGTTTAACTGTAAAATATCAAGCTTTAAGTTTTGGTAACGACATCTAAAATATCTCCATCGGCCAATATTGAAAATCAGTATCAGAAATGTTTAACTCTTTTTTAGGTTCATGTAGCTAAAACTGTGTGTTGCTGATGCTGATGCTTAATCAATGACAGAGCTGTTGAGTCTTGACCAAAGTGGTGGACTGACTGACCAAGAGACTGACATTTGCACGCCAAGTTACATTGTTTTGTGTGTCAAACAGCATTAAACAACACGTAAAGGCTTTCAATGTGTGGTGGTAACATGGGAAATGTCCTGAAAGTCGTGCATTATTTATCATGTTGACGCCATCAGAAACAGGGACAACAATGGAGAGTCTTTAGAAGTCAAAGAAGCAACAATGGAACAGGCCAGCATGAGCATGTTGAGGCTGCATGTACATGACTTAGTAGTGAGCACTGTGTGCACAGCAGACAATTGTCCAGTTACGGTTTGATGAGGATTTCCTGAAATATTTGGATCCTACTGTGTCTTTACTGTAAAGTGGGAGTGGGATATCATCTGCACGCAGCACATCCCACCACTGCTTTGAGTGTCAACTCTTTGGCCTGAACCCCACATCCTTATGCTGCTTTGAGTATAAACACGTATACTTCAACATAGAGGTATTTTATCTGCCTCCAGATCCTGATGCCAGTAGATCTCTGCGTTGGTTTGTACCCTAAACATGACAATAATAAGGGTTGTGGAAAAAAAGCAAACGACAAAAATGTGCACAGCCATTTCAGGTTGAAAGCATGAGATGTGCTGGTGTGTTCCTCTAATATGCAATATCCCTGAGAGAGGAGATTGTGCTTGTTGGTCAGGGGTGAGTTGGTTTGTGAAGTGAGGACATATTGGGCCGGCTCTCTCTTCTTCAAGGGGCCAGTTCAGGGTTAGGGTTTGGGCTTGTCCAGGGTTACCCAGACAGCACACAGAGCTCGCACAAAGGCATCCTAACCCTGAAGGCTGAAAGTGGAAAACTGGCCCTTTGTTAACTTATATTAGATGCAACAGTTTATTTTGGACTAATTCATGGACTCAAACATGTGGCCTTAAAGTGGAACACAGATTTATGGCTCTGTTGTTACTGGGTGTTCTAGTACAAAAAGATTTAGCGACATATGTGTTATTGTTTTTTTGTTGTTTATTGTTGTTTGTACCATTACATATTGGTGGAATAGCATTACGAGAAAAAAGTTGTAAATTTATGAGAATTTCGTGAAGAGTAAAATTGTCATTTGAGGACATGTGTTATTTTACAGAGGGAATATCAGAAGATCAGCCTGTTGGTTGCATTAAAATGAGGATATATCATCTAATATTTTGGCTCATCAACACCACATTATCATAAATATCAGGACTTTGAAAAGATTGTGTAGAAAACTGTGTCTGTTCTGAAGAAAGGAAAGAAAGGAAATTGTCTCGAGCATTAGTTCTCCTTGCTGCTTATTTCTTAACATGATGTTCAAATATTCTTAACATTATATAATAATACCACTCTATACTTTATGAGGAAATTTAATAGAAAAAGTCAGAATTGTATGAGTTTCTTATGAATTTTTATTCTTGTAATATTATTATTTAATTCTCGAAATCCCTTTTTTCTTCAATATGGCCCAAATACTTCATCATAAATTGCAGTTAGTACATTTAGTCAAGTACAAATGTGCCACTTTTGACTTCTCGTAGAGTTCAGAAGCAAATATTGATTTTCATACACCATAACACTAACTGTATTTACTCCTTTAGTGACTAGTTGCAAACACAACATATAGTATGATGTAATTTCAGTATAAAACATGATGCAGTAACCTAACCATATGTACAGCTCGTTACATTTTCTTCCACCTTGAACATCTATAGTAGCTTGAATAAGATAAATGAGTTTGCATTATCAAATACAATTGTATACTTGCACTATCCTGATAGTACATAAATACTTTTACTTAAGAAGGGTTTTGTTCATTGCTACTTTTACTTGACCAAAAGATGTGAATACTTTCTCTATCTTCTATCTTCTACCCCCTTGTTGGATGTGTTCATGTTATGGCACCATGGTAACAGTTTAAAAATGCCACTGTAAATTTGATCACCACCTTATTTACAGTACAACTCGGTAATAGTGCCATGGTGTTAGTTATACATGCGACGGTGTGGTCACAACTCTGTAGTAGAGTCATAAAATAAAAAAGACAACATTCCTTTTTGTAATTTAAATTATAAAGTATTTTAACACACGTATACTAACCATACACTTTTCAGTGGGTGAATACATGTCAACTTTGCTACAATATGTTGTTTAAAACTATATGAATACTAATATTTTGAGTTTCAGCTTGCCTTGTGTAACAAATGTATAAATGTAAATGATTCTTACATTTGCAGAACCCAGGCACTTTATGAAGGACATGATTTATGTGTTCTCTTTGTGAGAGGGACAAGTAACTAAGACCACAAGAATTTACAAGTCTTCAAACTTGTACCTTTCAATTCATTTAATTTGGTTTAATTTAAGACAAAAGTGGGTTAAGTGTAGTTCCTGTTTAGGATTTTAGATAGATTAGGATTCTAGTTCCATTTAAAACCACAGTTTTGGTTAGAGGTTATGTTTGAAGGTTAAATTTCACTAATTGATGCTTCTTGTGAGTACAGCAAAACATGTGCCCCTTTACACAACCAACTGTGCAAGGCAGAGAATGTCTGCACATAAAAGGAGACGTGCTATTGAAACATTCTCAGCTGATCCGTGCGGAATGAAAAGGACATCAGAGTACAGTTGACCTCCCAACAGTCAGCAGAGTGGAGGTCAATGCAGCCGCTGCAAGGTGAGATTAGGCCCTGCTATCCTTTCCTCACCATTGGACACCCATCTTTCATGTGTAGTGTGGTGCTTGTGTGTGTGTGTGTGTGTGTGTGTGTGTGTGTGTGTGTGTGTGTGTGTGTGTGTGTGTGTGTGTGTATGGGCCTGTTTTTACAGGGTACTTAAACATGACTACACAGTTACCTATGAGGACAAAACGTGAGGTCCTCAAAGGGGGAGTAGGGTTTTTGAGGACAGGGTCCTGGTTACAGTTTGGTTCAGGTTCACGTGATGGTTTGGGTTTAACGTCAGTTATTTAACTTTGACGGTTGAAGATAGAGTGAGAGGGGCATTATGTCAATGAGTGTCCTGACAGGGAATGTGCAACATTGTGTGCGTGCGTGTACCAGCCTCCATGCAAGGTGAGATTTGGCTGCAGCTTTAATTGTGTCAAGTTAAACAACAACGATATGATACCGGAAGTAGTTTCAGTGCTTGCATCACTTTTATGGTACAATTAATGCCACGTGTTATATTCAAAGAGCTTCATCAATTTGTTAGAACAGTATGGAAATGTTTGGTTTTTGTATACATTGTGAGGTACGTGTATTGTACATATTGTGTCTGCAGATTTACCAATATTACTCTTTATTGTGAAAGACTAACCGGAAGTGTTATGTGGTTGTAGTAAGCAGTGTAGCTGACTTGTCAAAGGGGCTGGACTCAGTCCAGTTTTCCTCCTACAAAAAGCTCCGGGCTCACAGACACAGTCTGGACTGACACTACAGACAGGAACATGTAGAATAAAGCTGTTAAAGCTCCGGTCCATCTCAACTCCAGAAGATGTCTGACACCAGCAGCGTCCTCTCTGAGGACAGAAGACATGTCAGCAGCATCTGACTCTGTGTGAAAGCTCCTCAGGATCCTCGCTGCTGTGGTGAGTTTACTGACCTGCCGACTTGTTCCGTTTCTCCTGTTACTTACTTTGATGCCAAACTCCGCTAAGACACTAAGAAAGTTAAAGTTAGCACAGCTTCAATCACTCTTACATATATTGAAAATTACCCATAGCCATATAGATGTATATTATATATTAAAACGTACCATTCGAAAATTTGACGTAGATTTACCATCAATACAATTAATGTAGATACAAAAATCAGTGTTTGTTTTAGTTCTCACCACCAAGGTTCTCCGCGGACGCCGTTCAACAGCTGTAGGACAAGGGAATGATTTAATTGCCGGAATTGCTGTTTATTGAATTATCTGTCAGCCGAATTTTCAAACCCCACGTTTTAATCGTTAAATGTGGACATTCGTGCTCATTGTAGTATATAACTGCAGTGACCTCGCTAAAAGATTTCAACTGATGGAGGTTTGTACGGAGTTTGTTCAAGAGTACCTGGCTGCAGACAAGATGGCGGACCTCCGTCCCCCGCAAGCGCATGCGCAACAGACATCTCACTTGGCAGGAAATCTACCTGTCTATCTTTCTATCTATAGCTTGTATTCACATTATTTATAAAGTGTTTATAAGAAATTGAAACAAAATTTGATTTCAATAGTACATCAAATAATTGAACAACTTTATGTTGGACCATTTAAAAAATAATCTGCATAAATGAGAAGGAACCGGAAGCAAGTTCTCAACTTAAAATGTTGTATCCACCCTGTAAGCTGACTTTAAAAACACATTTCCAATCAATAAAGTGTAAATGTTTTGATAAAATGTGTGTGTTACTCTGAAAACCGTGTTTGTGCCACTTCACGGGGGAGAAAACGTCCAACATCCGCTTTTACGACCACATTATTTCCTGTCAAGTGCGGAGAAGTCTATTGCGCATGCGCTCGCAGAGGTCCGCCATCTTGTCTGCAGACAGGTCCCTCTCAGTTTGTCAAAACATCTTAAGCGAGAGAACCTGACGTAGCCGCGTCAATCACTGCTCTTCATACCACAGACTGACTGCTTCTATAAACTGTGCTTTTTCAAAGGTGAACCACTAAGGGAGAAAGTGAGCTGCTCATACACTAGATGGTTAAAATGCAAAGTGAAATTATCTTGGAAAAAAAATCATAAAATGAGTTTAAGTTGGCTCTTCCGAAAATATTATGAAGAAATCAGGTCATACATACAGTAAGTAGAACATGTTTTTAATTACAGAAATCAGTGGGTTAGTAGAATAAAGGGATGGAGAGACAGGTGACTAATTTAAACTTGGGTTATAAAAGGTCGCAGACCAGTGAAGGATAATACATTAACAAGTAGATTTAAACCAGTGGACAGAATAGTCAAACGGTTGAGGAGCCTTGAAAGAGAAGCTTTAGAATGGATTTTACTTCACATTGGTGGATGTTTGCCTAATGCTAATCGCCAACCAGAGGTCAGAGTTCAACCTCTTTTACTAGATGGGACTACACTGGGTAGCTGATTTCTAAAAGTACATTTGCAGTAGGTAATCAGTAATCTGTAGTGGATTGCATGTAATCGCGACCCTTTCAACACTGCGTGTTCATCCGTCTCTTTCCTCCCTGGGGAAGATGGTTGGTTTGGTTCCCAGGCAGAATGAGGAAAAGCTTTCACAGGGAGAAAAGTGTGTATCTGTTATCACAACAGTGCAGAACAAACCTCTTAAGTGAAACTCTCCCAAAAACTTGATGTAGTCCTTCATCTTGACTGTACAGAAGACATGTGATTTACAGTAGTTTTCATGTTGTCTACTTTAAGTATGTTGTTGTCATAGAGATTACACAGGAAGAGTTTAGGCAAGTTGAATGTGGTTTGTCCTTGTGCCTGCGTCCTTGTGAGCTCGCCTGACTTTGTGTATGTGTGTGTGTGTGTGTGTTGCGTGTGTACGCTGGGCTGTTTGTGTTGATCCAGGCCTCTGGGCTCTTTGTGTTTGAGGAGGGGTCTCCGGCCTAGCGGGGCTGACCTCAGGGTTGCTATGGAGACAGCAGCGGCCACTTCCTGAATTCTCAGCCCATCCCACAGTACATTATAGGGCAGGGGTCTGGAGTCAAAATCATGACAGGAGTGGGAGGGGGGGGGGGGGGGGGGGGGGGAAGGAGGCAAAGACAATTCTATTTTAAACATGTTATTCATCATATAAAAATGTAATGAATAAACATTGTAAGAAAAGGAGCAGTAAATCTAAGAAAGAATGCAATGCAGTAGAGATAATGTGGAGCCAAGTTAATACAAAAAGAACACAAACCACAGCTCGGTCAAGTCACCAAAGCAGGGCATTTACAAGGACATTGAATTTAAAGGACGAAAGCCAGGTAGCGGCCTCATCCTGTCACACATAGACATTTTCTTTCTCATCAGTTCAGTGCAATGTTGTAAATTTGTAGTAATCACACTAAACACACTGAACATTGTCTCCCACACACTCACTTACTGTTTCACTTTCCAGCCGAGAACTTGATTGTTCATCTCTGCATGATCTACACAATTAATCTGAAAAACCTCCAGATAGATTTGAGTGATATGTAATATATACTCCTTGTAATTAGGTTGTTTCTTGTGTTGTGTCAATAAGGAGGGCTCAGTGCAAATCAGTGCAGATTGTCCACATAATCAAGTTCGAATTGGGACTTTGAAATCTTTGAGTATTTAAAACAGAAATAAAAATGTTTCAAACAACAGTAAAATTAAAATGTTTGGATTTGCTGACATTTTCAGAAATGGCGCTAGGCCATGGAAGTACATTTTCCTATGGTAAGTTAATGTATTGTAGTTTTAGTCGTATAGAGTTTATTTAAGTGATTTCATATATTAATACATATTTCTAATTTTCTCATATTTTCTCTCATAATAGCTTTGTTTTTCCTGCACTAAGTGCTAGCTTGCTATATTGTTAGCCTCTGTAGCATCCATGTTATTGTTTCGCACTTCGTACAAAACCTCCCATGTCGTAACCTTGAGCTCATGAGTTCCATATGAAGGCGGCATTATATTGCTCAAAACGTGGTTAGCATAGCATAGCTTAAATAGAAGTGAACCTACACAAAAAAATAAGCCTTAGACGGTGTTAGCAGACATTCGTTTAGAAAGACCAGGGGTTTATCATCAACTTTTCCAACGTGATTGCACAACGTTGCTTCCAGCAAGCCCCTGGTACTCTGCACCCGAGGGTTTCAAGGAACATTAACCTGACCTTTTTTTCCTTTTAAAGAGTCAACAGTGTTAATAATCAGAGTTCTGGTTTCACGGGCCACCAGCTTTGTTAGTATTCAGGACCCTGATCAGAATATCTGCTGGTCTGTTAAACTGCTGACAGAGAGCGAAACACAAGGTCAGCTTGTCAGAGAGCGAGAGAGAGAGAGCGAGAGAAAGGAAGGTTGGGCCTTTAAGTAAGGGCCGGATTTGTGTTATCAGATAAAGAATGGAAACTTGTAGAAAAAAACTCCAGCTACACACACAAACACACACACACACACACACACACACACACACACACACACACACACACACTAATGTAAAGGTCATATCCACTGCCAAGTGTTGTCAGTGAAGATTAAAAGCTAAATTGTAATCGTAATGAAGTCAAGGGCACAGATTAGGTTTGTTTAAATCAAATATAACTGAATGGTTTATTAATCTCAGTGTGCTGATTTGAGGAGGAGTGATTGTCGAAGGGAAACTGGGTGTTTAGATGTGAGACGTCTCAGCTGTTGGAAGTTTTCTGCCTTAAATGTGGAAAGTTGACATCGGAGCAGCTGCCGGAAACCTGTAAATGTAAAATCTGCTTAACTGAGCAGTAACTACTGGAGTGAATGTTCAGCGTGACACTTCAGGTACTGAGTCACTAATTACACCTCAGTGGAGGGACATGTACAGATGGTGTGTGTAAACATTATATAGTTTGTGTGAGTGCGTAAATCTGCCTGTGGATTCTTGTACCTTGTTGGTGTAGGCCTCTGAAAGGATTCTTTGAATATGGGATAAATGTGGCTTTGATCAGATAAAAAGTGCATCCTCATGCTCATTATCTATTCATTCCTTGTTGTTTCCTGACTATGATTTAGTTTATCACTTGTGATTTCATAAGCTACAGGGGTGAAACATGCGTCTCTATGGCCCAACGTCTCTAGAATCCCAGGAGGCTTTTCAGGAACTCAGGAAGTTCTCAGCATTTCAACAAGATTTAGCTCTTGCTGTAGGCCATGGTTTCTGTCCCTCTTAAGTCCTCACTCCCAAGACCGGAGCAGGAGCTGCAGGGGCCATGTTTGCAACTCTTTTCTTACTCTTAACATTTGACCAAAGTGAACATTGTGAGGGTCAGATTTATTGCACCGTTTGTATCAGAAAGTCAAGATCATAAATGACTGATTGTTGGATTTGTTGCATCTTTCCAGGCTGAGTTATTTTATGCTTTTTCATGTCTTCATCTAAATGAATGACAGACGACCTCTCTGCAAAGCTACATTCATAATTATACAACCTGTTATTTTGTGTTTTCTTTAAATTAATATTAGAATTAACTCCCTTCTAAAATTTTCTTTTAGCCAAAAATGTGTTGGATAAAATGCCTTTTTTTTTTTTCTTCCTTGCCTGAAACTAGACTAAAATATTAAGATTCTTCTCTCTTAACTTTTATTTGACAAAGATGATAGTAAAGTATCAGTCTAATACAAACTGAATAAAAAGTATGAGGCTGAAACCTAAAACTAGGATTTTTGATTCTAGGACTTCATCTGGAAATAATTTATTTAATTTGAAAGCGTCAAAACGTGCAAGGCACATTCAGACTGTAAACAGGCACAACTTGTTGGTGCCATCCATTAGAGCATGAATTTGTCACTGTTTACAATTATTACTTTACTCTTTCAATACTTATTATACTCGGTACTATTCTTTTGTTGTCAATTTAATAAACCAGAGGGACAGATTCATCTGTTAGGGGCGACAGAACAGAAATTAGATGTAGGCCTGTATTTCTCCCACAAAAAATAGACATATGAAAAGCCTCCATCACAATATAATCTGAAGTAGTAGTAAAGTAATAATCATTACATTTTAATTTCAAGCTTAGGTAATAATACAGTTGTCATTATTTCAGTTTATATTGCAACACATGGATCTGATGCCATTGGGGCTGCAGGGAGCAGTGGCTCACTTTGCTTGCTTGATAAAAGACGCCGCAGATTGTCTCTACACTGCAGCTTTGCTTTTTATCTGTGGTCATTTAATGGTTCCTGGCCCAATGCACTAAAGAGGCTTTTACTTAATGATTTACATCGTTTAGTTCCTGGGACTGTTTGGTCTAAAAAGCCCATAAGGATAGGCCTACACGCCAGATGAGCATCTGCTGATAAAAATAGTGCATTTTTGAAAGTATGTGACATTTGCTTTTGTGAGTATCAAGAGTCCTGAAGCTCTTCTCTGGAAAAAAAAACAACTTTTTAGTTCCATGAAAGTAAAGTTTACAGTTCACATTGGTTTGGATTCAGCACAAGCTACAAGAAATGGGTCATTAGCAACGAGGAGGGCGAGACAGAGAGACCTGCCAAAGTAAAAAGTGAAGCTCCATTATCAGAAAATCTACAGAACGCGCACACATGGAGAGTGAAACAGTTAAGACTGTGAGCCAACACATTCTACTCAAGGCTCTCAGGTGATGAAACTTCAAAGAGTCACATTGGCACCAGACACAGCTCAGAGGTCATCTGAAGTGGCCGGGTCCCTCATGTCATGTACCTTTTCTTAATGGCCTTTAACCTGGCACACCGCAGCTCTCTCATTGTGCTGGTGTATCGGTGATGGAACTGAAGTGGCTCTTGAGTGGATGAAAGAACACACAGACACGGTCCTTGACATACTTTAAAGGTTCCCTCTGTAGCAGCTTTAAACATCACTACATCACCATTGAATGCACAGTCACCTTGGTGTATTTACTGTACACAGATCAGTCTCGACCTTACACAAGAGACATTTGCAGTGCTTGTGTTTCTTTGTGACTTGTCTGCGGGTTTCTCCACTTTGGTTCACTTGCTTACAGAGGGGAACTGTTGGAGTAGTAGAGTTTTAGATTTTAAATGAATTGTTTGGGAGGAATTTGGTGTATGTCTTTCCAAGAGTTGAGATAAGAAGATTGATATCTGTGCATTAGTCCAGTTTATCAGCAAGCAGATGAAAACAGCTCCCCAGCCTCCAAAGTTCTGAAACGAACATGTTGCGTGTCTCATGTTTAATCCAGATTCAAACAGAAATGTAAAGTCTTCATGTTGTGGCTCTGGGGGAAGTTGCGGGCTGCTGCTCTTTCACAGTGAACAAAGCTTCAGCCGAAGAACCCATGTATGGATTAAACAAATAAAGATCTTTAGAACTTTAGGTAAGCTACTTTTCAACACTGCACAGAGCCAGGTTCGCTTTTTCCCCCTGCTTCCAGTCTTTATGCTAAGCTAACCATCTTCGAGCTCACATCCAATACAAGTCATTTTGTCCCAGTTTGTCAAACCCCATAAAATGCTTTTCACTCAAAATTGATATGCTACTTTTTGTTTAGCAGTTATTCAACAGTTATTCAAACTGTGGTTGGCAGAGAACAAGTGTCGTATAAAAAAAGGCCCTTATCACCAAAAGCTCTCTTGACATCTTCGGCGGTGTCTTCTACGTGTACTGCACCGTTATTCATCCTAAGATATTTGTATTCCTTCATATTTTTTTTTTTGTGTGTGTGTCTGTCGCCTGTTATTAACGTCATCAGCACTCGCTTCGTGGTGAATCCTGCGGAGAATCTCCTGCTGTGTTCTCACATGGGCTGGCTGGAGAACATTGGTGTTCTCATATACAGGCCCTTCGGAAGAATGTCCGGAGATAAACCAGAATTCAGTGCATGTCTGAAAGCAGCTTTAGTCTTAGATTTCCTCACATGTATTGACACTGATGAAATGAAATGACCAGATTTTTGAATCGCGTTTGGCTTTGACATTCTCAGTGTACAGCAGAGACGCTTAAAATTCTTGTAAACAGTAATCCAAACTGAACATTTTGTTTTTTTTTCTTACATCGCTACAGCTAAAACACAAAACTCTCATTTTTATCTAACACATTCCACAGTCTATTAAGTAATAGTGGCAGACACTGTGAGGAAAGACTAGAAGTTGGTGTGTACACCTGCTTTCATTTCTTCTGTCTTCCTCCTGCTTGTCTCTCGCTCTCTTGCTCTCGCTCTCGCTCTCGCTCTCGCTCTCGCTCTCGCTCTCTCTCTCTCTCTCTCTCTCTCTCGCGCACACACACACTCTGTCTCTCTTTCTCTCCCTCTTCGCTCTGTGTGTCAGCCGGTTGCCAAGTGCTAAGAATCTGGGGAATGCGGGATTGCAATGTTCTGATAAAGTTTGCTTTGTTCCCCAAGTGACCTGAGTGAGGGAGAGAGAGAGAGAGAGAAAGAGAGAGAGAAAGAGAGAGCGGGAGACACACACGCAAACATACACACAATGTCCACAGACATGCATACTTGCATCTATTCACCAAAAAGAGTGCAGACATGGACTGTGGAGGAGACTCACTGTAAAGTACAAACACAGTCATGTAATTGGAGCTAAATAACACGTACGTTGGATAATTAACATTCCTGAAGCTTTATCTTCGCTCTGCATTGTCAAACCATCCATTAGGCTTATGTACAAAAGACTGCCTGGAGTTAAGAGCATTCTCACAGTATGGGACCAGGAGTCAAGGGCTCTCAGGAATCACAATGTTAGCTTCATCCGTGAAATGTGCAGGCAAAACATCACTAATTCATTTAATTGATATTTACTGATAAAGTAGAATTTATATTGTTTTAACTGTGTTATTTTTTACTTCACAAGCAGCAGTATAGCTCCCTAAATATGACCAACGTTTCCGTTACTGTCAGTCCCTCAATCACAATTCAAATAACATGATAAGAAGGATCTAGATTCCAAAATAGCACGTTTGTTTTTCTACTTTACTTAAAACAGTACATACTTTTTTTTAACTCCTAATTCCCCACAGACCAGATTCAGTAGTAGTTGATATGGTTAAGATTTGGAACTGGATTCAGATTTGATAAGATTCAGTCGAGTCCGATCACTAAACGTAAGGTCCATATTTTGAGATTTATCCTTGTTTATCCTCTTTCATTTCATTTTTTGTTGTAGTTGTTTGTATGACTGGTCAGCAACGGGTTCCCAGAGCTTTTTTTTTTCAATTTCTAAAAATAAAGAAAAGGGGAGTTTGGGGTTTATCCATTTTAGGTACGACAATAAGAGAAGTTTAACTGCTGACAGCGTGTTGAAATAGTTGGACATTTTTAAGATGAGCGTATATAACTTTTTGGTGCTGATGTATTTGAGAAGTTAAATTTAGTAGTTGCCAGCTGCTACATAGCTTAGCACAAAGTCTGGAAACAATTGGCCCGACTACCAGTTCGCACATTCATGTTAGCGTTTACCTCAAAGAAGCTTTGTCACGGATTCACTTGACTTCAGCTGTGGAATCAGATTATTGGACTAGACATGCTATTGCCTCATTATCAATCACATTAAACAAACAACCTTTCATTGCTAGGTCTTTTGGCTTGTAAGAAGACATCGAACTACAAGGATGTAACAACATGCTCAGTTTTGTACAGAATTTCAGACCTTTGATAAAAACTTGTCTCAAAGCAGAGTGGTCATGCTCTGTGTCCATGTAACGCCAATGTAGGGATGCTACATTGTACCCTGTGTGTTTTGAATGGACCTGCTCAGTGATGACATGCTCTCCCTCCTCACCAGCCTTCCACAGGGACAGTCAGCAGAAAGACAGACACATCTGACCTTGTGCAGTGACGGACGTCAGCGGCTTTATTTCACGTCAAGTTTGGTCTTATTACTTCAGTTGTTTGTCAGTGGGGGAGAGGCAGGGAAAGAGGAGAAATGGCATTCCGGTCTTTATCAAAGCACAGGACACACATGTGATTACATGCTCGCTCGCTCGCTCGCTCCCCCAACTCCATCTCGCACACACACCCACACACACACACACACATGCTGTCTCACACACAAAGGCACATTCATGCTCAGGCTTACAAAGACCTGCAAACTCTCAACACATACAATGTGCTGTCTTAATCAGTCACTCTCTTTCTCAGACCTTTGAATACACACACACACACACACACACACACACACACACACACACACACACACACGCATACAGATCCCAAATTTAAGGTGCACATCCTTCAGGTATTTAAATGCATCTAGTCACACAGCATGATCGTCATAATGTGTGAAGGAGATGGGCAAAAAATATTGTGTGTGTGTGTGAAAGTGTTTGTGTGTAAGTGTGTAAGTGTGTAAGTGTGTGGGGGAGAAAAAGTGAATGGGAAATGGAGAGAGAAAACAGAAGAAACAGGAAGTGAGCATTTGGGTTGGGGGGCAGGGTCAGAGAGGGCACTATGGGAGTCCTCCACATCCATTTGCGTGTGAAGAAGTAATTAGATGTGTGTGTGTTTGTGTGTGTGTATGCTGAGCTGTGGGAGTGTGTATGGTGGCTAAACAGAAACGCTGAGTTGTGTTTACATGGTAAATATATGTGTTTGTGTGTGTGTGTGTGTTTGTGTGTGTGTGTGTGCGTGTGTTGGGAGTTAAGGTGGTGGAATGTCACATGTTGGTAGAATGCTTGCTGCACAACAAAGCTGTGAAAGGAAAACATAGTGGAAACCATTAACTATGCTGGTCACTGCCCAGCTATAAATCTGTACTGTAAAACACAAACAACAACAGTGAACAGTGCTTTGTTTGTGGTGAGATGCATTAGATGGTTTTTGGTTTTGCTGTAATATATGTCACATACCTCGAAAGTTCAAGCAGAAATTGTATCTTTCCTTTTAAGTACATGTGTGTTTTTTTTTTTCAGATTCCTTGATAAAAAATATAGCCACACAAATCCAACCAGCGAGGTTTTGTCTTGCGTCTCGAGAGAAAAGAAATATACAGATACTCAGTGTCCAGATTTGCTGTAAGAATTAGTTAAGAAAGTCAACACCGAACCCTGAACCTGACAAAGCAGATAAAAACAAAACTGAAACGGTTCAAAGGAAGTTTACAGTACAAAAGTTAATTTAATGTACTTTTACTGTACTGAGTCAAAATGTCCTCAAGAGGATGGTACTGAAACAAAATTGACCCTCATAACTATAAGAAGACAAGCGCGCGCACACACACACACACACACACAGTACAAAACTTCATTTAATTTACAGACGTGGTTTGCCGCAGGTCTCACAGTCATCTTGCGGCTTCTACTTTATTTTTGACTCCAAAATAAAGTAGAAGTGAAAAAAAACTAATATTGTGTTATTTGAAAGAGATGAAAGGTCTTACATTGATTTGTAAAGCACCAGTATAGTTTTACATTCCTCCTGTACTTTTATCTGACGATGGATTATTCCTCTCAAACAAGGAGGGGGGCGTGTGCAAGTTTGAGTATAAGAACAGGCGACAGAAAGAGCTGAAGTGACACAGTCGGCCTGCAGAGCTGCAGGGGAAAGTCACCAGTGTTGGCAGCGAGACAAAGGCTACATTTTTCCACTTGTGTGTTTTTTTTTTTTTAGTTTAGTTTGCCTTCTCATGTAGATGTTGAAATGTGAGGTGTCTGATTACCTTATATAAACGGTGTATAAAGATGGACGCCATGACTGGTCTCAAACAAAAAATTCAAAGTACACATCAAATTACTTTTTCTCAAATATGGTAGTTTTTCAAGAGTTTTTCTTTTTCTATTTGCAGGACTTTGCTGACATGGCTCCATCCCCTGATCACTACGGTGCAGACTCTGGCTCCCGATGTGCAAGATGGCAGCGTTCGCCTCCGGGATATTTTGGCTTCATTTCTGAACAGTGGAAAAAAGTAGAGACACATCTTTATATGCACTCTATGGATTACGGTCTCCCAAGTCATTTTCCATTAACTTTACATAATGCACTGTATATAACAGGCAAAACATCCACGACATGTCACTCCTTCACCCCTTAAACAAGAACAGGTGGATTTATCACTCAGGACATTTTCACTTGTTTGATAAAAAAATGTTGAAAGGGACATTTGTGCGTATTTGCGTGTGTGTGTGTGTGTGTGTGTGTGTGTGTGCATTTGAGCAAGTTCACAGGTAGTGTATCCTCTCCAGGCCGGTTGGCAGTCAGGGCTACTGTAAACATCCTTGACTGGAAGCTGGTGTTAGGTTCTGGGGCTTTCAGTCGGATGTTTGCAGCAGCCAACTGCTAGTACCATCGCTACAGTTCACCTGCTGTCGCCAAATGTGTGGGAAGTCCACTGAAACACAACTGTAAGTGCAGACTGTTGAGTGATGAGAAGGATGACAGGATGAGGAAAGTCACATTTTTGTTGATCAGTTATGATCACCAACATCTTTTCAGTAAAAGACACACTTGTTTTACTTTGAAAGTCCACAGCTCATGTTTTTTTTTTTATTAATTCAATTCAACTTTATTTGTATAGCGCCAAATAATAAAATACATTATCTCAAGGCACTTTACATTGAAGGTCAAGACCTTACATTTTTTAGAGAAACCCAACAGTTCCCACAATGAGCAGCACTTTGGCGACTGGAGAGAAAAAACTCCCTCATTAAGAGAGAGATAAACCAAGTACAGCATCACGTCTCTGCTCTCACAAGTTGTTTAAATGAAAACAATAAGAGTGATAAATATGGATGTAGAGATGTTATTAATGATAGCAGCAACAAACTGCAAGTGTAAGTGGAGTCAATTTTTCTCTGCACTGCAGTTCTCTCTCTGCTAGCTCCCTATGGCTTCTCCTTCATATCTTTCCTTGACTTAGTGACTTAGTGAGTTTTCCATCGGGGTCAAGGAATAGTGGTTAGGAAAGGAGATTATTTTCAACCAGAGACCAGGTGACTTTCATTGCCCCAATAACCATCTCACTAACTGCGGCCTGAATAAACTTTCCAAACACTTGCTGCAAGGCTGTTTGTAAAACTCTTTCTTATCACAGAGAATGTCTCAATTCCTATTAGACATAAATATGTAGTAATAGGGCCAGTTTCCCTTCACAAAATATATGTGAAGGGAAAGGAGTGTGAGTCCACAGAGAAATGGCTGCCCGTGATAGCTGTCTCCATTCAGTTCCCAGTGGATGGGAGGGGCCTCATCCGCTCCTGAGAGACCGAGGACCAGGGGGGTGCGAAGGAATGGAGGGGGGCTAATGAATGGAAAGAGGAGCAGGATGGGAAGAAGGGTAAAAAACGAGGGAAAAAAGGTGATGGTAGCTGAAGAAATGGAACGGAAGACAGTTTGGTCTTGATTTTTTTTTCCTCCCCCTTCATCAGTCAGTCGGAGTAGAGGGGAAGTGGGTGTAACGTGCACTACAGGGCCAGAGACGGGGAAGGAAGAAAGGAAGGAAGCATTCTAATATTACCCCCTCCCACCCCCACATTCATCATATCCATGAATGAAAACACGCTGGGCTCCTTACAGTTTCTGTTCAAACAGTCTCAGCGTTCCTTCCTTGGTGCTGGTAAACCCAGGAAATAGTTCAGTTCACATAAAGCTCCTCCATGTGGAAAGATCCAGTCCAGCCCAGCAGCTTCTGGACGACGCGTCTGTTATTTGTTTGTGCTGCAGTGTTTATATGAAACTAAATCCCACGGTTATTCATTTGAAAAGGAATAGTCCAGCAGTAACTAGTTTAAAGGGATAGTTCACCCAAAAATGAAAATTCACTCGTTATCTTCTCACCACTATGCCGATGGAGCGGTGGGTGAAGTGTTTGAGTCCACAAAACACTTTTTGAGTTTCAGGGGTTGCAGCCAAATCTAATACAATTCAAGTAACTAGGGACTGATTCTTCAAATGTAAATAAACAACAGAAAAAAAAAATCAATTGAGATCAAACTCAGTTTTTCACGACAGGATTAACAGTTGTCTATCTCCATCAATTCTGAAAAACGATTGTCCAGACTTCATGTCAGTCCTTGACTATGGAGATATTCTATACTTGTCACGCAGCCCCATCACACCTCCAGCAGTCAAACCCAGTGTATCACAGTGAACTACGCTTCATCACTTACGAGAGACTCAGCACCCATCACTGTCCTCTGTATCACTGGGTTGGATGAACTTCATTACAAACGACAAGACACAGTCATCTCATGTTATTCATCTACAAAGCTCTGTTGTTAAAACTTCCAAATGACCGGAGCTCTCTTCTCTCATTTCAAACCAGTACATACAGCACAAGACCCAGTAACTCCTGAACTTCAGACACCCCTCATGTATGCACCAGCGTTGGCAGAACTGGATTGAGTTAGACCTTCTAAATGGAATGATTTACAAACTTCCCTCAAACTGCAGTCTTGTGTTCCCCTCTGAGATTTTAAATCTCTACTATTTGATGTTTTTTATGAACCGTGTGACTGTTTTCATTAATTTATTTGTATTGTGTTGTTTTGTTGCTCGTGTTCAGTTGTTTGCTGCTGATTGTGAATGGGTCTTGTTCTCAGGCCTCTCTTGGAACAGAGATCTTGATCTCAATGTGACTGCTTGATTAAATATAGATAAATAAATAAATAAAACAGTATCAAGTTGCCCTGTGACCTCTGAGTTCTAGGTCGTGTAAACATCCTACACTCTCGGCGTCTGCCCCCTGGTGGCCGGGAGGGGGACTGTTTGCTCCACCTGGCTCAGAAGCTCGACGAGTAGCAGGGGAGGAAAGTTAAAATATAAAAATATAAATATATTATATTCTCTTTATTCAAAGTCCAGTGCAGAATATAACTTACAGCACATAAACACAGGCTTGTGTGTGCCCTCAGTATCACATGCTTTTACTTTTAATTCTCTTTGGCATTAAAGAGGACATCAACTGTGGTACAATGACCTCATGTAACTTTGCTGTGCAGCCTGTTGGAATAAAGAGTTATTAGACTAAAGGATTTGTGTAAGTCATCCTTGCTTGGATTGCTGGGGAATGCTTGCCATTCTGGACAGGAAACAGGGAGCGGCACGTCTCTGATTGGCCGGAATCCCTGACCCAACGACCTCAGTCATGGCTGTCCCACTGGGGCTGGGACAGACACACACACGCACACGCACACGCACACACTTCAGAGTGTGTGGCAGAAGGAAATGGGATAAAAGTGATGGAAATTCAACCCATTAGTGTCAATAGTAATCCGAGTCTTGAAGTGAGACTGTGACCTGTAAACATCCATGTCAATGACTCTTTTCCTCAGTTTTAGTTTAGAAAAAAGAAAAGAAACCAACATGTTTATACATTGATGTGTTTTCTTCAGAAAGATGAAGATGAATTATTGTTTGTGTGTGTGTTTGTGTGTGTGAGAGGCTTCCATGGTTTAGTGGCAATAGGAGGAAAGACGCACAGAGGAAGCAGAAACAGTGGGTGTTGTCTGTGTGTGTTCTTGCAAGTCTGCTATTCTAAGACTAAAAATATACAATGTATAATAAATACATAAACAGGGTGGATGTGTCTGTTCAAAGGGGACTGAAGTCTGTTCCTCACTGTTACACAGTAGAACATGTATCTGAGTATGAAAGCTGGAAGATCAACACAAACCTCCATTGCTATAAACACAGTGTAACCTGAAGCCTGAAACTGAAGTGACTTCTGCTCTTGGATACTTCATGGCTGCCATTGGATTATACTGATGTTTTTGAACAGCATCAAGTGAATAGTCTGTGGAGTCACATCACATGTTCCATTGCATTTAGATTATTCTCTGCATGAATGAGTTTCCTCCAACTTTAAAAAGGTTGTTTCCACTCTGTGTCTCTGCACTAATGCATCTTCAAGTGTCTTTTTGTGAATATTTAATGTTCGTCATCTCTTTGAAGTACTCTTTTATCTCTGTCGTAATTTGTCATCTATTTGCATAAATAAAGGGATTATATATTTCATTATTGCTAAGAAGTTTTAACATGTGTTCAATCTTTTCCAAAATATGGCCCCCTTCTTTGAATTATGTGCTATATAAGGCATTAATAGCTATCAATTAAAATCAGTGGGTTTGGTGTATATTATCTACATTCCTTCAGATTTGTAAGTGGTTGTAATTAAAATTATTGTTTTGGGGTGGGGATATTTTAAACATAATACAGTTGTCCTCTTGTATTTTGTATATGATAGAATTATGTGCCTGCAGTTACCACAAGATGGAGCTATAGTCTCAAAATAACCTCAGAGAGAAGCACAGCCCTGCCCAGTACCAGCCTTTAACATGTGATGATGTTTGTCTGAATTCAAAGGTTAAAAAGTGAACTACGACCAATAAAGACTTCATAAAGATTTTCACATACTTTTTGCTTCATTGTCTCTAAGAAATCAGTTTCAAGTGTGTTTGTGTGTGTTCTTGTACAGCTATCTTTGTGACGACCAGTTTGAGCCTACAAGAGAAAAACTATGGAGGGAGGACATTTTGTGACCCCCCCCTTAAGACTTGGTTTTAGGGTTAGAATTAGGCATTTAGTTTGGATGGGTAAGGTTAGGGTATGGGGCTAGGGAATGCATTATGCTAATGAGTGTCTTCACTAAGATTACATTAGGCCTTTTATCCAAAGCAACATACAATTAGTGCATTCAACTATGAGGTGACATTTTATTTAGGAGTTCAGTATCTTGCCCGAGGACACTTCGGCATGCAGATGGGGAGACTGAGGACCAAACTGGCGACCTTCTGGTTGGAGGACGACCGCTCTACCCCTCAGCCACAGCCACGCAGATAGAAGATAGAAGTAGGAACGTGTGTGTGTTTAAATACAAAGTTACTCGACCAGTAACAAATAATTGAAAACATGTGAAGTTCCTGTTTTGTGCAGCCAAGAAAGCAGAAGTGAACTTTCAGCCTCACCACTAGTTTCTACCACGAGACCGAAAAAAGGGAAAGTCGCCGAAACTAACACTGACCATAGTTTCAGCACGTCATCAGGACTGAGTGACAACTGTCAAAAAGCAAAGTCTGGGTTTTTTCATAAACAACAGCAGGACAATAAGTTACACACAGATTAAGCCAGGACCCATCAACCATCATTGATTCTAATTTAAAGCAGGCACTTTGTAACCTGACAAACTGGGACTCACACGTTGCAGCTAGTGTTGCCACCAATAGATAAATTACAACGCAAACTTTTAGAGCGACCATGCTGTAAAAACAAGTTTCTCCTTTCTTCAACTAATGAAGTTTTAAAAACTTCTTGTCTGTTGATAAATAAGCCGTCAATATATAACTTATAAAGGCTAATTACTTGTCAGTAAAAGTGAATAATAGAAAGTCTGCAGTTGTCGTTAATGCATTGATTTTGTTCCTGTGATAAAAGGATTATAACTGATCAATCAAGAGTCATAAACTATTTATTAATTGTCAATAAAGCAATTTCATTTCATTACATTTAAGGTTCCCATGCAGAGACACATCAATCAATCCATCAATCAATCAATCAAGCAATCAATCCATCAATCAATCAATCAATCAATCAAGCAAGCAATCAATCAATCAATCAATCAATCAATCAATCAATCAAACTTTATTTGAATAGCATCTCTTGAGCAAAACAAACGTAATTGCTTAACAGGTGATTCACAAAACATAGGATGTTAAAAGTTAAAATGTGTTAAACATTCAGATCGAGAGACAAAAAAGCAGTAATAGAATCAGTAATAGAAAAAAAACCTACTATTTAAGAAAGTTAGGTTAATGAAAGATATATTAAAATAAAAACAAGCTCTAAAATACAAGAAATTACAAAGCAATTATTACATAAATCAAATCAAAGAGATAGATAGGGAAAAAAGGAAAAGCTCAATAAAGTTGATTAAAATAACTGATTATGATCAACACAAAAATGTAAGTAAAAGAAAATAATAAGAAATATATTTGTTAGAAATTATATATAAACATAGAATTTATGTTTAATAATATCAACATTTTCAGCTCCTCTCTGATCCTCTGGAAGGCTGTTCCAGCGACTTGAGTATAGAACTACCTCTTTTATCAAAAAGGGCCACTGAAGACAAAGACCCAGAGAAGAGCAGACAGACAGACTCTGCTCAGATGAATTTAATGATTCTCATCTTCATCCAGTGGTTCAGTGCGATCAGAAGCAGCAGCGTTCAGCCTTCAGCTGTCATCCTCAGTATTGAGACGTGCAGAAAGAGGAGAAAAAGAGAAACCTTGTTAAAAGCCTGAAAACAAGAAGTGCTGCTGTGGTTCACTCTGCTGTGTTACTGATACTGTTGTGAAAATAAGTGAGTGCTGGTGATTACCAGACTCCTGCGGTGTCTGAACCTCCATGTTCTCCCCACAGGGATGAGAGAGGAGAATATTGTGAAATATATTTTTAAAGGCTCAGCAGTGTGCTACACGACACGCTGTGGAGGAAATGGAAGATGAGAGGACAGGAGGCACATGGCGACACCATCTGTTGTTGGGCAACAATGCAGAAAAAGTGCCAAACTGGAGGCTCACACACACACACACACACACACACACACACACACACACACACACACACACACACACACACACACACACACACACACACACACACACACGACACAGAAAGAAAACAGAATGACAGCACAGACAGTATCCAGGTGGCTCTGATGGTCATCAAGCAACTCTGCTCTTCTGCTCTTTTCTAATCCCTGATCTTCATAATAACCTGATGAATCAGTATTTATGTGTTGATGGATTAACAGGGCGTCGCTTCTTCTGCAACAATGAAGTTAAAACACTGCGTTATCAATCGATGGCGTCGGATCATGATCACATCTCCTTTTGTGTGTCGCAGCTGAACTGAACTTTCTTTTCGATGTGTGAAGTAAAGTAAACCTCAGTACTGTTCAGATCCTTATAACTTTGAAATGAGTGCAGATCAGCGGGGGAGTGAGGGAGGAGGACATGCGGCACGGTACAAGGATACCAGACATATAATGTGTGTCTGCCCCAATCCTGAACGAGCCAACGGGATCTATTGGCAGAAATTGAAAATAAAATAAATCATGTGTTTCATGTAAAAAGTACAAATTGTTGTCTCTTTACGGAGGCCGCCATGTTTTTTACAGTAGCCCAAACTGGACAAACTAAACACCTTTTGAGTTTTTATGACAACTGAAGGATACCACAGGTTCTCTTTCATGTTTGGAAGGGGAGGGTGAGGTGAGGGGTAGCTGCAACATGAAACTTCACCACTAGATGTCACTAAATTCTACACACCGAAACTTTAAAAGTAAGTACTTACTTACTTTTGCTCAAGTTGAAAAGTTGATGTGGTACTTTAACTTTTACTTGAGTATAGTTTGGGCTATTTATGTGTACTTTTACCTAAGTCAAATGTTTAGTACCTCCTCCACCACTGGCTGTGAATAGCATCATCATCACTACCGTCTGACATCAGACTCGTCGCAGAAGAGAAGCACCTCCAGCCATCGCATTAGAGAAGTTACTGTGATATATGTGTTCAATAATACAGTGTGTCCCTCGAGGGATGTTACAAAAGTTGAAATGGCTGTCTTTCGGTTTTGTTAGAAGAAGAATCCAGACTGTACACTGAGTCCTGGAAAGTTCTGAGACAACTTCGTGGCCAAATGACACTGTGTTTTAAAGCCGCACAGACACACAATGTCATTGGTGTCTTTCTTGCATAATTTAATGTCTGGAACAGGATATTGAGGAAGAACATCCTGTTTTGTGCTGTCATTTCTCTAAAATGTTTCCACCATCATAGTTCATAATAGTGTACTTAATTTTTACTTTAAAAACACACTGGAGATAATGGCTATTTGTTAGCCATTAGCCAGAGGGGCTGCATGTGATAAACCCACTGAGAATTATCACATATTCACCAGTTTGCGCTCTAAGAGCCCTTCTACGTCTTTGATACACACACACACACACACACACACACACACACACACACACACACACACACACACACACACACACACACACACACACACACACACACACACAGTACAGATTTCCACACTACCTGTCAACATGAACCCAAGAACATCTCCACACCATTCACTGAATACCCTGCCTGAACGCACATAGTGGAAGGCCTCCTCATTCTGCCAGTGTGAATCAGGTGAGTGTGCATGTAGTACATAGACAAACACACACACACTCACTTACATAAACTCTTATGTGTAGTGTGATATCATTGCTATTATCAAGAGTTAGAGCTCTAAAACTCTTGATTCCTCCGCCTGCTCTGTACAGATGGTTATGGCTACGAGGATTAGACTCATGCTGCAGGTTCACTCTCAGACAGACAGACAGACAGACAGACAGACAGACAGACAGACAGTCAACATCAATCTGAGTCAGATTCTGAAATTGAATTTGAATCACTGAGTTAACACTTTCAACATGTGAGAACATAGAGTCTTTTATTAGCATCTCATTGCAGTGTTAAAAATGTGTTTTTCACATTTCGTCAAACAAGGTGACGTGAACCTTGTTATAACATTTCATCCTTCTCATTAGAGACCTGCTCGTTAGCCAGGTTCCATAAGCAGCTCTTCTTGTTATAATGAATATGTTTCCATCTATTCTTATATGAGAAGAAAATCTCAGAAACAACCCTGAAGGTCAGCTGGATGAAGAAATAATGATTGAGCAAGCTGTCCTATAAGGTGTAAACACTTTGAATGTCACTTTAATTAACTATACACATAACCATAGCACCACTGACATCCCCATGTACAATACATACAGCAAGGTTTCATATGATCTAAGTTTAGATTTGTGATTACATTTAGATATATTTCATGTACAGAATCTTGTTTTTATTTAATTTCATTTTAAGTAGATATTAATCCTCCACCATGAAGGTTTTGTTTTCACCCCTTCCATCCGTTCGTTGGTTGGTTTGTATGTCTGCTTGTTGCCGAGGAAGAACCCATTAACTTCTGGTCCAGATCCAGGAACGTTTTATCTCTTTTGTTAACATTGTGGGCCTTTTTCATCATTTTTGTAATTTTCTCAGGGAACAATTCATGAATTCATTTTTTTGCGTACAATTTGGTGCGGAGCCGAATAAAAATCTGGATCGAGTGAATTTAAATGTGGTTTCATACGTATTCTACTGAGTGGCATTCTAATTATACCTTAAATGTTTCTCTCATAACAACAATATGCTTTGTGGTGATAACAAATATCTTTCTTCTTTATAACGCCACAGATTTGAAATCAATTCTCATGCCCAGCCACATTCAAATATCATGAATTCAGTGAACTTGTGATTTGTTACTTGCCGTACTTACCTCCATAGCAAGAACCATGCAAAGCTAGTGTGTTCTCATCAACTGTTATCAGCAGAACCAACGTCACTGATGGGAAAAGAAGAAAAGTCCAGAGGGAGTGGGATGAGTCGTGAGACAACAGAGACTATGTCCACATCCTTCTACTTAAGCCCTGGATGGAAGCAAGCTTTCCAACTTCTGATGGAGAAAACCATTGTTTCAGAGAAGTCTTCAGTCTGTCTGCCTTTCACATAATGTAAGGCCCCATGCTTCTCCAGCTCTCTTTACTGAGAACTTTAATCCTGTTATCCAGCTGGCAGATCTGCTGCAACAGATGTGTCCTTTGTGCAGGAGAATCCGAGTGAATTTCAGCCTTGTCTTGGCACAGACATCACATGAGTGACTGTGTGTGGCTTCAGAGCAGGCCATGTACATGATGAATTATTAAAAAACCACGCAGCCTGCTTTATACAATAAAATAAAGGTTTTCAGGCTTTGCAGAAATTACATTTTGTGCAGTATGTATTCTAGTGAATGCTTTTGCAGGTAAAATATCTGCTGTCTTCTACATTTCAGCTGCAGCTATTGATTAGTTTGTCCCCTTGGCATTTGTCTATTTTTCACGGTTTATTATAAATGAATGTGCACTGATGGTTTACACCTGCCAACAGGATTATTTATCTCTCTTCTGGACACCACTGCAAATAACTGTGTAATTGTCTGATGAACACAGATGATGATGATGATGATGATGATGATGATGATGATGATGATGATGATGATGATGGGATAAACCAACAATCATTTCTGCAAATAACGTTCAGGAGTAATTATTGCAGGCTTCCAGGCAGAACTCACTCAAGTGCTGATAAATGAGACATAAAATGAAGCTCCAGTTGTGGATCCTGATGTCGACACATTTCAGCCAGGAGATCCAGAAGCTGATGCAGGCACAGCAGGAGTCTGTTCAATCAAACTCCAGAAATAAACACAGCCATTGTTGTTTTATGAGTTAGGACTTATCAATCACATATACGATATGTACAAAAAGTGAATGAAAGAAATCAGCAATACAATGCTCTATGTAGATATGGGATAAACTCCACATCATATACAATGTGTGGCCATCAGAGTTACATGGGCAGGTAAAGTTACTAAAAAGGAAAATAACTCCATGCAACTACAACAAATACATGACAGACCTTACAATTAAAGTCCATAGACTATTTATTAAGATGGACGATCCAGAAATGAGGCCAAAACAGTGTTTGCGCAGTAGCTGATCAGGGGATACAGCTGCAGTAGTGAGTTCCCAGAATGCACCAGCTTGACTAACCGTGAGTCAGTCTCAGCTGTCAGTCATGACGTTTCACCCTGTCGTTATAGCATCTATTTACTAATTGATAACAAACTTACCAGAGAAATGAACACCTGACATCGGTGTGATAAAAACTACCTGAAAAGACAGAAACCATCATTAAGAAAAAAGGATTTGAAGTGTTCTTGGACATTTTAGTTTCCCATCCACTGACATGGAGGGGGCAGGGTTCATGACCCATACTGCAGCCAGCCACCAGGTAGCGAGCAGGATGACTTGGTTTCACATTTGGGGAGCTGTCATGTCATTTATCTAGTCTTGATGACGACTCAAAGCGCTTTAGTGTACAATTTGCCATTCACCCATTCACACACCCATTCATACAGTGCATCTATTAGCAGCACTTTTTTATTCTATGAGGGGCAATTCAGGGTTCAGCATCTTGCCCAAGGACACTTCGGCATGCAGATGGGGAAGACTGGGGATCAAACTGCCGACCTTCTGGTTGGAGGACGACAGCTCTACCTCTCAGCCACAGCCGCATGTGCTCCATATACAGTCTATATTAAAGACCACGAGACCGGGGACCACACTCAATATTAAGAGTAGGGAACATTAAGGAACTGTGATTAGACTGTTCAGTTTCCAGAGGTATTACGCACTTACCCTGATGTTCAATAAGATGCATTAGATTAGATTTCAACCCAGCATCATGATGTTCTTATCTTTTCATCCTCATCTTCCTGTTGCACTGTGCTGAAGTGGAGAGAAGGATGTGGCAGGAGGTGTATGTCAGAAGTAATCGAGCAGAAAAGTACAATTTGAATGTCAAAGATGAAAGGGTACCTGCATCTCCTGCCTGATCACACCAGGTTTAGTCCCCACTGCCCTGGACACAGAGGGATTCCTCTGAAGATATTCATTGTTAATAAGCGTGTCTATCACAGGCAGGAAAACCTGAAACCTCATTCCAGCTTTGCACACCACAACTATGGTGATGGTAATTTAACATACTTATCTGTGAGAAGATTACTCTGACACCAGAAACTGTCCGCTAAATATTACCAAATGGGAAATTCGGAGGAGCCGGGGATCAAACCATCAACCGTCTGGTTAGTGGACGACCTGCTCTATCTCCTGAGCCTTCCCTAAACTGTCTATATGCATCAGTACCAACACTACCAAGATGATAATAAATACAAAAAAAAGTCGAACACAACAACATTCAATTTACCATTTCCACCTAAAGGACAAAACATGTTTTCACTTTTACTAGATTCAGGCATTAATAATTTTAGAGTGAGACTTAATCAGAGAAATGAGACCAAAGACGGATTAATGAGGTGGAGGGACTCATGTTTTTGTTTTGTGGTCTATGTGTTAACATTAAAAATAATAGTGTGAGAGCGAACAGCAGTCACACACATAATTGTTAATTTCCCCTTGTTAATCTTCAGTATTTAAATTTCTATGTCACATAATCTACAGGCTCATCCTATTACATCCGTATTTATTTTACAAGTGGAAATCCTAATCTTTATCTCACGTATCCTCGGTGTGTAGAGAGTGTCCCACGTGGTCCAGCTGTGTTTGTTTGAGGCTCAAGTACGTGCTCTTCTCTGAATGTCAATACAGACCCATTCTTTGAATACTGGAGGAGGCCGGCTATCTCTCTGTTTCTGTGCGTTTCAGTCTTTGGCTCTGTTTCCACTTTGCGTGGGGCTGTTCAGTCACGAGAAACAGTGCAAGGATTTAACAAATTAGCCGGCACTCACACATTCTTTTTTTTTTTATTAAGCCTCCAACATAACACCAGATACCTGCCATTTGCTTTTTTCTTTCTTTTGTGTGGCATAGTATCGTGTGTGCATGCATCTATGTGGATATTAATAAGTTCCAGTCCGATTAGAGCCTCTGACGTCAGATAATCTTAGTTATGTTCAGTATTTGAATGCGAATCCCTTTGCATGTTTAATCCTCTGCTCTGAGCTTATTTAACGGTGATCGCTGCTCAGCCAAACGCTGAGGTTTATCTCGACCAATGAGATTATTCCTGCTTGCAAAGAAGCCCTGCACCTGACAAGCTCATCCTCTGAACAACTGCATGTGATGCACAGTGCTAGTGTTAGCTTCCTTTACACTCTATCCACTCATTCTTAGTCCACATCCACTGTTTTATTTGAGTTGACTGTGTCAGATTGTGTGATCAGCAAACATAGCGAGCAGTCATCTATGGAACCATCACATTTTATTAATAAGCCAGATACAAACAATTTCAAGTATTATATATTGTTAACTATTCCTGCTCTGACTGCACATGAATCTACTCATACTGCACTGTATATGACCAGAATGAAGACAATAATGTAATAATTATCAAAATGCTGTACAAAAAAACAGGATGTACAGGAAATCAGCTGGGAAAGACATCAACATACAGATAAACGTAAAAAATACAAAAGAGGCACTTAAGAATATCAGACACACACATTCATACATCTATATGTACACATACGGGACACTAAAATTCACATATTTGAGCCCATGTCACCGCACACTTCACCTGAAAAGTTATTTTGTTTTACAATTATATCAGATACACTTGGCTAAGGGAGCATTGTGGAGGCCCTGAAACACAAGGCTTGAACCTACAGGAAGAACAGCTGAAAAAATCAGGAAGAAGCGTTAAAGTCCCGATCATATGCACCATCGCTGTCTTTCACCACACATGGCTTTTTGTTTCACTGATATCTACCTATTGCAACCAGGACCCCAGGTGCCTCGCGTTTAACTGGAATCCAACGACATTGCTTTAACTTCAGAGTAAGGGCACGGTCGCACATATGCAAATGTGAAGCGAATATCAAAGCCACACTGCGATTTGCCTCACTACAAGAAGCAAATGTTTTATACGCCTCCTCGTTCGCGCTGATTGGAAGTGAATGGGAGTGGCCGTGCCCTCATATTGTCCTTTTATAGTAACTAAACACAAGCGAAGAGTGACGCTGTCCACTTCTGATATGATGGGGGTGATGACATGATATTCGTCAGCGGAAAGTTCAGATAGAAAAACGTTCTACATACTGTAAGGCTCCTGTACCCACATTAGAGTTTCTTGTGGGGTATTTTTTGTCATCTAAACGGATACATTTGAATAAATAATCCAATAATCTATACTGCCACCTACCACTGTATGTTTAGCCTAGTTCAACACTATGAATGTATAATATGGATGTCTGATTTTAAAAGTCCTTTAGCCAAATTATTGCAAAATGACACAATATGAGAACAATCACTTGTGTTTATGGCGCAGCAGGTTCCTGGCTATTTGTAGATCATATATATACAGTATGCAGATCAACGATTATTAAAAACCTACAACGCTTTCAACCGGAAGACATAGATTGTCAAAAGAGTGCAACGCACAACACATCACCTGCTCTGATACATCAACTTCACCAACAGCCCACAGTAAATATCCCCTGTTCAGTTACGTGTAGAAGACCTTTAGGTGACAAAACACACCCAATTACCATGGATGTTAAAAATGTCAGTATGTTAGCCATAAAACCACAGTACAGCTGTCTTTTTAATTTGACATATCGAATACCAGTTTAACTTTCGACACTTGAATTATATTTCCTAATTAATAATGAAATATTTACAGTCTATTCTTGTGTACTCTTGTTAAAAGCCTTCATAAAATGCAACCTGATTTATTGCATGCCCTGTTATTCTATAGGCTAATCCTGTTTGTGTTCCTAATACAAAACAGAGGAGACTAGCAAATTGTGCTGAATTATGATTATTATCATGACACAAAGCCATCTGAGAAATAAAAGGTCCTGAAGCATTTTAGGTTTAACGTCATATTAAAAACTGCCTGGCATTATAATACTGCAACAAATCTGTGAAGCACAGCAGAGTTATTAAAGAGTTATTGAAGTGTAACATGATGATCTTTGAGCAGTGAGACTAGTGTTGAAACAGAGACACTTCACTGGGTCATAGTTACCTACATTGTATAACAGAAACTACACTGCTCCCGTCCTCTTCAAACAAAAGCAATGTCTTCATTTTCTTTGACCAAATGTTGGAAACTACACTTGTTTTCCAGTTTATAAGATACACCTGAATTATTTATATTATATTTCAGTCTAATACAACAACAAGAAAGTGAATGCGTCTCTACAAGAGGCCTTTTCAACTATATGCTCATTTTGAAGGCTGCAGTTTGAAGTTGATATTGAACTTTATGGCATTACACAAAGAGGTGTTTCTGTTGTTAAGCCTGCCCTCATTGATTTGAAAGGGCTGGACAAAATAAAAGGAAACACCACCAAACATAATGCAGTGCACTTGAACAGCACCACAGGCCATATTCACAAAGATGTTCACCTACCACGCTGGAACGTCCGTTCAGGACTGTTGTATTAGACTGCATTCACTTTGGCTAAGTAGACCCAATAAACTAACAACTGAGCCATCATGTGACCCTGGTGAATTGTTAACACTGGACCAATCACAGTTGAGAGGATAGTTTTAACGTCACTAAAAAGCCACTCTACTCTTGACTCTTCATACCAACAACAAATCTTTTTATAGTTCAGAACAATTTTCAGAGGGAGCATCTCCCGTCAAGTTGTATACAGTGAAACTGTAAAGAAGATAAATATTGTGTTGATATTATTATTACAAGAATTTCACGTTAATCTCAATAAATATGGTTTCCAGGTATTGCTATGACAGTCTAAGTCACCCCTGCCCCTTTCAGCCAGTCCTCTTCCTCCTGTCTGCCCCTAACATCACTTTTAAATGTCAGAATTAGAAAGAAAAGAGGGAAATAATCTCTGTCTTCACATTATAATTTTCACTTTACAGTGCCTGTACAAAGGGAGCTCAGTCCCGCTTGTGGCTCAGTGGAACTCCAGCTACACTGATGAGTATGCAGGACTGTTTTCCCAGAACCATCAACATCCCAATCAGCAGGTGCCTTTGGTTCTGTGATGCTGTTGAATCCACAATTCACACCCGCCACAGTTCTGAAATACAACAATAAATAAGGCAATCGTCTTTCTCACTGGTACCTAGTCCATGGCCCCAATGAGGAAACACCTTGAACTACACGTTTGGATCTCTCCTGGCTCAGATGATTTTGGGATTTGGTCCAATGTGAGATTGCTTAGCTTCACCTCCCCAAACCCCCCTGCCCCACATTATAATCCCTAGTACAGCTAAACTGAATAATCTGCAATAAAGTTATATCATAGTTTATGGTAGCCCTTAAACTGAATAGAACAACATGTTTATTAGATTCCTAGATGTAACTACTAATGTGTATTACTGTCCTGACCCTGGCTTTCAGAGTCTTACAGGACCTGCTATTAATAAAGTTCTACGTTCTTTGTATTGAATTGGTTGATTTTAAAAACTGCTGTTTTTTCTGCTTTAAAAACCTGATAGCAATCAAACCCTTTTCCAGGCTAAGGAACAACTTCATTGTACTCGTTCCTCGCTCCTCTTGCTCCCGCCAACATCAGCGCTCCCTCCAGTCTGGCCATATTAGAGCCGAGTCCTGTGTAGCTCTTCAGTGCTGCTCCAGCCAGGTCCTGGCACATCACGGCATCATGGGAAGACACCATTATCCCGCTTCTCGGAGAGGTGGAGGAGGTGCTGTCCTCCTCTTTTCTCTGTGGCTCGGGTGTTGGAGCTGGTGCTCTGATTCCACTACTCCCAGCACCCATGCTACCTCCGGTACCAACCCCTCCCCCTTGCCTTTTAGGTGGCGGACCCCAGAGGAATGCATGGGCTGGCTTGTAGTGCTGGCGGGCGTAGCGAAGCAGGCGCCTGCGGGTGGCCGGGAGGCGGATTGTGTAGACGTAGTACTCCAGGACACTGTGCTGCATGTTTGGGAGGGTGTTGTGGCACAGCGACTCCTCCAGGAAGAGGCGAACCAGTGGGGCCTTGAAGGCCTCATAGCCCAGTTCGCCCAGTGACTTCAGGATGCGAGTGATCCGCAGGTAGTTGTGCTGAGACCTTTAAAGATCAGAGCAGGAGAAGCATTATAGGAAGAGGACGTGAGCGATCAGATCTTAATCGGTTCTCAATATGGACACTGGAGACACAAATTTATGCCAGGTGTGAACGGAGTCTCCATATTTTAGCAGTTTGTAAAGATTCATAATAAAAATGACACAACAGTTTAAGACATTTCTAAAAAACTATTTTTTGTTGAAATATATTCAAATGAACCTGAAGAAATTAGGAAGAAATTAGGAAAAGGACTAAAAGGCTGCACTAACTCATTGTGCTGCAGTCAACAGTGTTTGACCATACAGAACTTTTATTATTTTATTAAAGCTCCTGTCTGATAGTTGAAGACCAGAAACCACGGTGCACCAGATGATTAAAAGCCAGACAAGGGACTAATACTGTATTGAGCAGCTGTTTTATTGTGTGAGGTATCTGTTGTTTTTCATGTGGTTTGGATAATGGAAACAATTAGAATCAGAAGCTAAGAAGTCGAGGAGGTTTGTGACTTGATGAGCTACGGTAATAGCCTGAGACTTTGCTAGGTTGAAGGAGAAAAACAAACTGAACAAGGAGCAACTTATAACATAGAACACTCAGGTGGTTGTTTGGCAACGCAAGAATTCTCTCAAGGAATGGAAACCATCAAGAATCCCCCTTTAAGTGACCATTTAACCATCTGTTTGCTGACGCGCACCATGCCGTTTCACATTTGGCTGCTGATAGAAGAGCAATTAAGTTGCGTGGGATTTAGAACAATTGCCTCGCTGAAGAAAAACAAAAGCAGCGATCGGCAACCGAGCGATTACTTCGCACAAATCCTGGCTGCAGTGGCACACCCCGAAGCTGCCGCACAATGTGTCGATGTGTGTATGCTCACTCATTAAGGTGCTGGAAGCGCTCCTGCCAGTTGGAAGCCCGAGCGACGTTTCCGCTCTTATCCAGCAGTTTGACGCCATAGAAGTCCAACATCAGGGAATAGGCCGCCAGGAACCTCCGCTTAGCTTCACGAGTGCTTTGGAATTCCTGACAGGATTCAACACAGAACATCAGACACCAACAGACAGGTACAGTTCCATCTTTCTGCCTGGTGAGCATTTAAGTGATGGGATGATAATCGTGTGGAACGCGAGAACATAAAATCTGTATAAATGTCTTGTTTCACCCAAATTGCATCTAAATTTGCTCAGAGAAACACATTTGCACTCAATTAGCAGCTAAATTGCAACGAGCCTCCCCAGAGGTTTTCTTTGAAGATTCTGTTTATGTCCCTTATGAGGGAGCTGGGTAACTGCTTTTTTTCTAATGGAGGCTACAGTCACTCAACCAAGCTAAGCACTTATGCAATGATGAAGTGCAAAACAAATCAGACAGGCGGGTCAGACAACAACACCGACACAGTATGTAGAGTCTGCACGTATATATGTTTATTATGTGTTTCTGTGTGTGTGTCTTACTTTGATCTCGTCCTGAGTCAGTTCATGTGCGTAGAAGTTGAGCCCTTGTTCTCTTAACGGAAACAGCCTGCAACACAAATTATTGTTTTACCAACATGATGATGTGGATGATCAGTTAGGTTTCCTTTTCTAACAGTTGCTACGGCTTTCTATCATGAGGTTAAGAAGGTGCCACTAATAATCCAACCCTCACACGAACACAGATTCATCAATCATAGCTCAGCAATCACGCTGACAAGATATGCTGCAGTAGCAATAATACAGGAAGTAAGACTCTCTGCATATAAAGAGACTGACAGGTTTGTCTAGGGTTCGCAAGAGGATGCTATCAAAGATTACAGCAATGTAAGCATCTCTGTCTTGTTATTTATTGGCTTTGGGAAAGTTTGTATCATATTCCAACAACCACGAACAAAAGCTGATGTTTACTACACCAGAGATAGTTAGTTCCTCACATCGGTTGTCACCCTTAAAGCCTCTTGTTGTGTTGAAAATTAGACTTTGAAACAAAGTGCAGCTACTTTCGGGACATTTTCGTGCAATGTAATAAATCATTCCACTACATCAAGTTGTCCTTGTCCACTTCGTAGAAAATGTCTATGAAGACACAGGCAGCTGCAGACCTGGACCTAGGGCCAGGCTGAGAAACAAACTTAATACGATTGACTTTTGTTTTATGACTTAAATTGTAGCACATTTTGTATTTGTCATTAGTGTACTTAGCACTCATTAACTCAGAGGGGTAACTTGGGCTGTTTACATATTGTACAGGCAGTATAACATCCTCATTTTAT
Organism: Hippoglossus hippoglossus; assembly: GCF_009819705.1. NCBI lineage: Eukaryota > Metazoa > Chordata > Actinopteri > Pleuronectiformes > Pleuronectidae > Hippoglossus > Hippoglossus hippoglossus. Next base: position 21,745,387 of record NC_047165.1, on the reverse strand, counting down.
TTCTGCTGACTTCTACTTGACAACTTGACAGAAGAAAAGGGGTTTTAACAACTCCCTTACTGTGGCTCGTACCATGTGATAAACAAAAGTCAGTTGATGCAATCACGCTGCAATCTAATGTATATGCAAATCAAAATAGAGCTGAAAGTCTCACCACTGAATGTAGGTGTGATTGTGCTCCAGTTTGTCATAGTCACCTCTCCACTTCGACAGAATCTCCTCTATGTAGATACCTGAGGAGAGACAGAGATAATCAGCTGCCAAGCACATTTTATTGTGTGTGTGTGTGTGTGTGTGTGTGTGTGTGTGTGTGTGTGTGTGTGTGTGTGTGTGTGTGTGTGTGTGTGTGTGTGTGTGTGTGTTTAAGAGAGAAAGATAGAAAGAGAGAGAGACAAACATTATAGCATTGGATCAGTTCACTAATTTGATAGTGTTTCCCAGTCAAACATGACCTTTCGCCAAACAAGGCAGACTAAACCCAAAGTCAACATGTCTTCTCTCTACAGTGGCAGGAGGTCTGCATGCATAAAGAGAGAGAGTGTGCGTGTGTGTGTGTGCGTGTGCGTGTGCGTGTGTGTGTGTGTGTGAAAACCCACCATCAGGCACTAGAGGGATCTTGTTCAGGTAGAAGCGCAGGTTACGGTACTCGTTGGGTTGCCTGGATCTTTTGTAGTTCTACACAAAAGTGCACACAAAGATTAATAAAATCATAAAGGGTGTCAACATTGCATGTGCATGTGTGTGCGTGCGTGCACGTGTGTGTACCGGGTAGCTGTGGCGGTATTTGTAGAGGTCCCTGGCAGCATAGAAACTCCTCTTCATCTTTGGAAGAGACTCTGGGGAGTCCGTCAGCTGAGAGAAGAAGCAGGGAAAACAGAACAAGATTAAAAACTAAAATAAGAGAGGAAAGAAAAGGGACAGAAAGAAGAAAGTAGAGATATATGGTGCAATCCTTGTCTGAAATAAAAACAACTCGTGTTTGAACAGATGCAGTGTAGCTGCCATTCAGCTGAATTAAAAGCACTGACTCTGCTTTTGAGGTGGAAGTCTGTCATCATCCATTTCTCTCTGGCAGAGGAGGACAACTCACATCAGCACTGCTGTGCAATTACTACAAAAGGATGCTAGAGTTGATTCTTGAATGAAATCTGGGTCATGCTAAAGTCCACGGGTAAAACGGCTCACTGTGTTACACTGAACCTTATCCTGGTAAATCTACCTATATATAACTAAATACTGTGGACAGCCTGTGGACTATAACAATAACAGGTAAAACAAATGTAATTCACACATTACTTTAAGCCATATAGTGTATTAAGTATCTTAATTTTAGTCATTTTACAGCCATGTTTGAGGCTTTTATTTTGTGATTTATACCTGATACTGAGCTGATACAAACTGCATCATAAAAGCAATTTCTGGTTGTTATCATGGCAAATAAAAAAAGTTAAACGTTTGATTTCACCAGTGTGAAATAATTTAGTAAAAAGTGATCCACTGAAATAGAACAGCCATGCTGGTTTTTAATATTCTCCACAGCGTGGATTTCTCTCCTCAACTCTCAACCCTTCTCATCATTCAGGCCACAGGGATCAGAATTTAGAGTCACGCATAAACATAATGTCTTATTTCCTCCATCAACCAGCAGGCAGACACTGAACCATCTTCTACCATTGTAGTATATATATATAAAACATAGTACCTTTAATAATTAACTAACAACATTACGTACACAGTATATGTGTATCGTGTACTATATATACTGTATCGTGTATGATGCTATGTTTGCAGCTCAGGTATTTTATATACATATGTAAACAGTTTTGACCTCTTTGATAAAATACCCTGAATAAAGCAGCAATTTACAAATTCTTCTCAAATATTAAAAACATTCTACAGTCTTCTCTGCTGCTCCTTGTACATTGATAAAGTTCAGTGGCAGAAGGATTATTTCAGTCATTCTATCTCAACCACTCCGGAGAGTTGATGAAGCGTGTGTAAATATTTTCTCCTAAAACCTAAATTGAGGTATTTTCGAATGTCAGCTCACTGTCCACCACCAGGACAGGCTGTCGGTTGTCCTCTCTGTGTCCTGGCCTGGTCAGTGTTGTGACTGACGGTGGCACATGTGACCGGGCCCCTGTCCTCTCCACGCAGCACATGCATCCTGCGGAAGCTCCGCTGTACCTGCGGGGACGTGTCTCCGGGCTCTGCGGCGGCCCGGTCGCTCCCCCCCGGGCTGACCGGGTCGGAGACGCCGCTGTCATCCTCCGCCGCCGGCTCGTCGCTGTCGGAGTCCGACCCCCACGTCGAGTCGCATTCCTCCACGGTGCTCGGCTCCTTGAAACGCCAGCTGCCCAACAGATTTCCCATCGAACCAACATGCACCAGCGGCCCTTCTCTATGATCCTCTTCTCTCTCCGGACACTACATCCTCCCCTCGGCCCGGAGCTCGTGCAGAGGTCTGGACTCTCTCCGCCCTCTCAGCCTTTCAATGGCAGCGGAGGGGATTTCCACTCCAGCAGCGATGATGCGCGTGAGTATGAGGGGGGATTAGTGCCACAGGAAGAGACAGGAGGAGGATTAGAGCTACACATGTGTGTGTGTTGACCTGAATGATTGTTACCTGTTTGACAGACACTATTGTGTAGACAACAAATTATTGTGACATAACATCTGCATTTTTTTTTTGTTACAGCTGTAAATGAGAGTAATTATTAACATTAGACAGCTATCACCAAATGTGGCCACATATTACAGAGCCTATGTAGCACCAATCTTTTTATCAGCATAGCATATACCCACTGACAGCGCGTCCATATATGCAAACTAGGCAATTGCCTGTAGGGCGGCACTTTGGCAAGGGCAGCGAAATGTGAATTCCTGAGGGAAATGTCAATCAAACTGCACCTGCAGCCGCCTCTGTCAATGCCTCCCGCCCCCAGCTCTCAAGAGCCAGTGGTCGATTCAATTCAACTTTATATGTTTTTTGTGAACGCTGAACTGAACAAATCAGTTTACATATGATTAACGTGAACGCCGTTCACTCCAGTGAGAGTGAAGGCTGGAGCAAGAGAAAATGTGTGTGTGTGTGTGTGTGTGTGTAAAATACAGAGTTTCTCTCTGGTCCACAGCTGCTCAATGATCAGAAGGTTGGTTTGTACCGAGCTGGAGTTTCCTGTGTCCTCCTCCACTCTCCTGCTGACCTGCTCTCACTTTAACAATAAACACCAACACTCATCAGAAGTCATCAGGACCTGATCAGTACATGAAGTAACTTAGTGTTTGTGTGATTCGCTCCAAAGTTTGTGAGGTTTGTGAGAGTTGTACGGCTCGAGACGTGACGCTCACAGTCAGTAAACGTCAGTCCTGTATGTGTCCTAATAACTTGTGATCAGTGATGGTGTTTATTGTGTAAAGTGAGCACAGGTCAGAGAGTGAGGAGGAAGCAGACTCCGACAGAGACTCCGACACAGGACTACCGGCCCTTTAATGAGCGTCCTGAAGCAGCGCTGGTTATAATTATGCAGGAGTACGACATCACTAAAACAATGACGTAGCAGAAAACTTGAATTGATTATGTTCAGTCTCTGCATCGATGCAAAGTCATCCACGTCTGCATCGCGATGGATCTAAGAATCGAGACATTTCCACACCTATAATGACTATAGGATTTTCTGATCATGTCCACACCTTTTTGCCAAGGTTAATGTGAACATGACCCTGAGGCAACCTGAGCCACGTGGATTTGTGACTAGCAAGGAGCCAGCAGTCTTTCCTCACAGCAAGAAGCTTCTGGGTTTGAGTGGACGGGTCTTTCTGTGTGGAGTTTGAATGTTGCTGTTGTGCTTGCGTGGGTTTTCTCTGGGCATTCCTGCTTCCACCCATTGTCCAAAGACATGCAGGTCAATTGCAGTGTGATCATGAGTGTGAAGGATTGTTTGTCTCCATATGTCAGCCCTGTGATAGACTGGCAACCTTTTCAGGGTGGTCCCCAGGGATTCAAGTTGTGGTAAATCTAGATGTTTTGCATAGTAGCAGAAACAATCAACATATTAGGAGCCAAATGTACCTATAATATTCAGTTTAAAGGCCTTAACTGAATTTAAAATGCTCAATATAATCACCACTGTCAGAATAAGTAGGTCCAAACCAATACAAATTCAAATTGGTTTCTTAGGCTAATTCAAACCTGAAAAAAAGTGGAATCTTGTAAACAATGTATTCTGTTTAGCTAACTTCTGATTTGATGCTGCAGTGCATTTTAAACCAGAGCGTATTAAATCATATCCCATGTAAACAATTAACCTGAAATCTCCAATCTGAACGTGTGCATGTAACCAGAGCTACATGTACATAAAAAAGACTGTGTTCACATTGCCTCAACTGTATTTTACAAAAAACATGTGCAATCCACGTTTGTCCAACACAACACTATGTCTAAACCAACCCATCATTTTATTTAGGTAGGGGTTTTTTTTCTAATTAAATATTGATTGTAGAGTATTAGTTGTATCTTTCCCATTTATTTGCTCCAGCTCCACCCATGACCCTCAAAAGGGTAAGCGGTATAGATAATGAATGGATGGATATGTTTCTGTCTGTTCCTCCCTGCTGGGTGGCACTAATCACCCCTCATACAGAGAGCCAGTAACAGCAGCATCAGGACCAGGGCTGCATCACGTGACACAGGGAACAGGGATGGGAGTAGGTTACTGTACGACACATTTCACCATGACAGCTCTGACCTACAGATGCTTCCATGAGACCATTTGAATAAGAAAACTGGGTATTTCCCATCAAACTGCTGAGATGTCACACCTGCACCTCAGCTTTTGGGCTACTTCCTTTTTTATCTTGTCAGAAAATGTCCTTCAAATGGCCACTTCATGTGCCCTGTTGTTGTTGTTCTGGGACTTTCCATGGAAATATTGTGGAAATATGTTGTAAATAAAATACTCAACCATTGTTATTATTTGCTCTTAGTTCTCAAGTTTTTACTCACTGAAAAAAACACACCAAGCTAAAACCAGTAAAACTGGGTAAACAGTTTTTTTTATTTCCAGTCACTGCTGTCTCCCTATCAGAGACGTGACATTCAGTTACTGTGATGTGGAAAATAAACTGTTAAAAAATGTATCGACCCCCACTTTTTTATTCATTATTTGATTCAAATACTATGGGGATTTATAAATATTTTCTACCGTCATCAGTTTGGCATTAGTTTTTATAGAAGTATTCTACAAGTTAATAACTCAGTAAACCCTACACAGGTATCCAAGCACTGTTCCTAAAGTTTACAGTTTTGAGGTACTTGTACTATACTCTATGTTTTCACTTTATTCTACTTTATGTATTACTTAATTTCATAGACTGCATTGGATTTATTTGACAGCTAAATCTACTTTTAGTAGTAGCTACAGGTACCTCTAAGATTTTACAGGAAAAAATCCAATGATAAAACAACATAAAGACATAAATTTATAGTAGAAGTAGTAGTAGTGGTAGTAGTAGTAGTGAGCACCAGCATTTTAGGCTGTGATTCTGGTTGGGGCTCTTTGACATGTGTGAGAAGTCGTCAGCACTTTTGGGCATTTGGAAGTGATTGATGATGTATATTTTATATATATTTCTATATTTCTATTTGTTGATGTTGGTGAATTTCCCACTCTGGCATTAGTCTGTATTCAGGATTTTCAACTTGTAATCCTATATTTTCACACTGTGGTAAATTGGCACTTTTCCTTCAGTTTATTATCAGTGTACTTTTTCCACCACTGGTATTTGGGCTTAGTAGAACTGCAGTTTACAGATGTTCTGTTCTTTGAAAGATAATTATACTTGACTAACACCAGAAATTACGAATAACTTCACTGCACTTATTAGTATCAACCTTGAAAAGTGCGTATGAATCCAACCTTGGTAGGATGTTTTGTTTCGGTTAAGCCTGCAGCTCAGTCCCCCTCACACAGGGAGGAGAAGCCAGGAAGGGAAGCTACGGTTTTTGGCAGCATGAATATGACCTGTGACACTTACTCTGACCATGAGGTACAGTCAGCCTTCCTGTTTGCTGCTGCTGTGATGAGTGAAACAAGTTTAAAAGGGTTATAGAGGTCAGGCAGAGCCTTTCTTCTGGTTAGATAAAACTCAGGTGAAATGTCAAAATCAAATGAAACTGAGAAATGAAAATTTCGAGAGTCGATACCGAGAGTAGTGACCAAAGAGTCTCTGTCAGCATAATAGCAAATACAGGAAGTGAAGAAGTGGACTTTGGAGTGACCCCTGTACATTGTAGGTGATTTAATATGGATATTTAAGCAATAATAAACTTGAAAGAGTGAATCCTTGTTCATGGATGTGAAAGAAAGCTGCTGTCACTCTTTATTTTGGGTTTAATTCTTTTATAAAAATACAATGTTAGCAGCCATACATGTCAGACATCAACCTCCACATGACTACTGAATCATTTCTGCAGGAGGAAATCCCAGAATTAATTTGAATCAAGTCCTCTTTTAAGTGGTAAATGGTCTGTATTTATATAGAGTTGATGAGCACTCAAAGTGCTTTACAGTAGTTTATTGACATTCACCCATTCAGACACACACATTCATACAGTGCATCTATGTGCAGCACTTTCTCTATGAGAAGGGGATATTTTGGGGTTTAGTATCTTGCCCAAGGACACTTCGGCAGGCAGAATGGGGAACACTGGGATCAAACCGCCAACCTTCTGGTTAGAGAACCACTCTATCCACTCAGCTGCCCACTTTACTACATAGAGGTTTTATTTACATATAACAATTTTATGGCTTCAATACTTTTTTCTTCCCCTAAGCATTTTATGGTGGAATTACAAAATAATCATCCTTTCTTCTTAAAACACCCAACTCAAACAATTCATTGATTAACAGAACGTTTGCTGTACGATTTCCTGGTGATCGATGAATCAATTAATTGACTAATTGTTTCAGCCCCACATGCAGCAATTATTATCTGCAAAATGCTGACATGTTAATTAACATGTTGTGAATATGCTGAAGTCAGCTCTTGGGCGGATATTCTTCCATTTTAGTGAAGAGTTTAGAAAATAATGTGCAAATTGACACGACAGTACTGCACCAGTGAGATAATGAACAACAAACAACAAAATTAGAAATACAATTGAGTACAACTCTATTCAATGGAAGTACAGTAAGAGGATGTATTTATGAGTTTTGTTGTACATGCTGTACACGGTACAATTTCATGAACAATTCTGTAAATCTATTGAGGTGGGACGGAGAAAGAAGCAAAGTGCTGAGCAGGATGTTAGTTGACGTATAAAGTCACAGATTCAGAGACAAAAACGACTGTCTACAAATGAATAAATGGAAATTAAATCATAGCAGCTCAGTTTAATCCTTTATGATGTTTACACTTATCTTTTGTTGTGAAGTAGTGACTGCACTCTGCAGTTTTATGTCCTGAACAGCTTTTATTAGGCTTCTTTCCATTCATGCTGGGTAATTGTTTTGATTTTGTTTATCTGCTCTTTGTCTTGCTGCTTTGTTTCCATTACTTCTTATCATCAAGGAAATGTTGCTTTTTGGGTAAATCTTTTCCACATTTAAAGCTGCACTGCTCAATATTTACAGAATAGAACCAAAGTGACTACAAAGTGAACAGAGTGCAGTGATGAACCCACAGAAAACTATCGCACAACTGTGAAGTCCAAAGTGAATCACTAGCTTGTCAGTAACTGACAGTTAAAGGTTCAGCGTGTAGAATTAGTGACATCCAGTGGTGAAGTTGCATGTTGCAGCTGAATACCCCTCACCTCACCCTCCCCTTCCAAACATGAAAGAGAACCTGTGTTAGCCTTCAGTTGTGATAAAAAGGTGTTTAGTGTGTCCAGTCTGGACTACTGTAAAAAACATGGTGGCCTCAGTGGAGACGACCCGCTCCTGATGTAAATATACAGTATATAAATATAAAGGGCCCATTCAAGGGTAAAGAAAACAACATGTCATACAATTTAGATGAAACACACTAGTGAAAACATCATTAGGACTATGTTATATTCACTTCTGCCCATAGATCTCTTTCACCTAAATCTTACACACTGGACCTTTAAAGCATCCTGTAGCTAAAGACCACGGTTGTTTTTCAATCAAGCAAAAGGTTCGAGAACATATGAGTTGATCAGGTGACTGGAACACGCCTCCAAATGAATGCTGGTGTTGCTCAGTGTCCGCTGCATGTGTGAATTGGGATATGAGGCCACAACACATCACATTTGTGTGTGTGTGATGTTTAGCTTGTTATGGAATTCTTCCCTCAAACAAAAGAAAACTGAAGACTGCCGCTTTAAGGTTACAAACATTATTATTTAATGACATACATTATTCACTTATATGTAATGTAACTAAAGTCACATATAAAATATGATATAACATTTGATAAATTCACATAAAGCTGTATATGGTATTCAGACTTTTCACATGAGAAACATACTACAGCAAATAAAATGCTATGTAAAGTGCTTTAACACAAGTGATGAATAATGATAAAATATATCATGTAAAGTAATTTAATCGTAGATAACAATGAGTTTGCTGGGACACTATTACCTGTGTTGGTAAGTGTCTTTGAAAGGATGGTACTGCACCGATAAGGTTTCACATGAGGTAAATCAAAAGTATATTTTCAAATAAAAACTTCATAGAGGATCGCAAAGGGGCAGATAATTGTAAGTGTGTTCCCGATTATGGGCGTGACTTGCTTTTCTCTTTTCTGTTGTACTTACAGTATTTTCGCCACAAGGGAGCAGTGTTTCCAATAAAATCCTGTCAAGCTGTCTATAGTTGCCTGCCCATCCCCAGTGTGTGTGTGTGTGTGTGTGTGTGTGTGTGTGTGTGTGTGTGTGTGTGTGTGTGTGTGTGTGTGTGTGTGTTTGCGTGTGCGTGTGCGTGTGCGTGTGTGTGTGTGTGTGTGTGTGTGTGTGTGTGTGTGTGTCAGTCAAAGGCAACTAAAATGAAGACTGAAAATCTGTTAATTGCGGACATCTTGTCCAACTGGGGGGAGGGGGGGCATAAAAAGCTGAGTTTAGGGTTAAGGTTCAGGGTCAGGAAAATTTGAAAAAATGATTTTTAATTTCCTGGCAGGCTAGACTGGGAAGAGAAGACCCTTGTTCTCTCCTCTAATGTTGTCACGACTGAGCTGTGACAACATGCCCATGCATATAGGCATTGTGCCAATGGGCAGATAGCCAGAAGAGGTGGAGAGGTTTATAATGTAAAGAGATACTCGCACACACATGCACACAGACGTGTAAACAACAGGTCCCAGCTGCAGCTGCCAGCACAGCAGCAGCATCAGGCAGCGAGCTAAGAAAAGCCCTCTAAGTGAAATGGGCAGTTCAATATTCCCCGCCTGCTGAGCTGTGTGTGTGTGTGTGTGTGTGTGTGTGTGTGTGTGTGTGTGTGTGTGTGTGTGTGTGTGTGTGTGTATACTATTAAAGTGTATGTGTTAAAAAAGGTTATATATTTTGTATTTTTCAAGAGTTTAAACCTGTGTGTGTAGTTGCCATTGACAGCTTGTTAGCTACCTAAGCATGTGCATGCGTGCCTGAGAGAGAGAGAGAGAGAGAGAGAGAGAGAGAGAGAGAGAGAGAGAGAGAGAGAGAGAGAGAGATGTGTGATAGATTGATTTTATCAACAATCTGTGAAAGAAGAGGAAGTGATAAATGAATATCTATAAATGTAAAATGTCCATATAAAGTATTATCAAAAAGGTTCAAATTCCTAAATTCTGTTGAGATTTGAATATCAACAGGGTTAAAAACCTTTAAGAAATCAATACCTGAGAGTTTTATAATCTGTGGTAATAACAATATAAACAGAAAAGGTACAGGCTGTTCTGTTTCATGAGATACGCTGAAAGGTAAAAGACTAAAAGGCTTGAGTGCTGTTGGACGGGGACATGAATGGAAAGTTAGTGTAAAATAATCTGTGGAAATTAGAAAAAGATTCACTGTGGTACACTGCACTTTAAGCATGCAACCTTCATCCTTCATGTCTATTTAATACATTTGTAAACATCGCCATAGATTTAAAGGGAAGGAAACTGTCGCCCATTTGGCATCATTAGTTTGAGCAGAGTCTCATGGTGGCTAATGCTCAGCGAATGGGCTGTAAAAACGCTCGGAGTCGAGGAGAGTCTCCAGCCAGATGGAGAGAAACAAGGCAATGTGGCAACGGAGGAAAATAAAGAGTTGGAGTGAGTGGCAGCCGGAAAGCTAAACAAAGACACCACAGAGGGGAGTAACTGCAAACTGCAGGTGGTCAGACAAAAAAAAGGAAACTATATGATGAGCACAGCAAGAAAGTACAGATGAGTTGTTTTTTTTTAGGTCCATGACTCATCAAATCCTTTGTGTTTCATATGCAGGGAGAGTTGCTCATTTCCCAAATCTCACAGCCGGAACTGGTATCTGTGGTACACGTGTTGCTCCTATTTACAGAGTCAGTGTGACACCCAGGACAAAACAGTGAAGAGTGCTGCTATAAGCACAGAGCAGCTGTGTTAATGGAGCGATGGAGTGATAGGATGGCAAAGTGGAGGAGAGATTCAAGGAAAGAGAGTTTTCTCCTCTCCTCCTCTCTCGAGTTAAAAAGTCGCCTGTATCTGAATTAGAATGAGCGCTGATTCCGTTCACACTCTTTAAACTGGTCATCTCTCTTTAGGCTCCATCTCTGGTGTCACGGCCTTATTATCACAATGCTTTGTCCAGAGAGATTCCCACAAGTCACCTGTCAATCAAAACGTGTGTGCAGTTCACCAATGTGACATTATCAATCTTTGATATTCTCTCTCTCTCTCTCTCTCTCTCTCTCTCTCTCTCTCTCTCTCTCTCTCTCTCTCTCTCTCTCTGTGTGTGTGTGTGTGTTCCCTGTATTACTCATGTTGTGGGGAGCTAATTCTGTTTACAGTCACATTATGAAGACTTGTGAGAAAGTGAGTCCCCATATTGTAAATTATTACAATTTAAGGCAAAGACATGATTTAACATTAGGTTAAGATTTGAGGTCCCAGAAGAGTAAGTCTCCAGGAAATCATTGTAAATCAGTGTAGAAATGACCGTGTGTGTGTGTGTGTGTGTGTGTGTGTGTGTGAGAGATTGATGCATTAACTCAAACATATGCATATTTCAATGAACAGTCACCTACTTGTATGAATAGTAAACCTACAAAGCACTGTGTCATTATAACCTGCTGTATTTGGTCCATAACCCACTTTATTAATATTAAAACAGAACATTAATGATGAATAAATCCACATTTTGAAGTTTAGCAGAATACTGTTTCCTCTAAAAGCTGCAAATTAAACTTAATGGTCCACTGATGGTTTGAAAACCTAATCCACACCGTTAGAGTTGAACACAGTGAAACAAAATCATTCATGTTAATAGATCTCTGGGAAGAGATGCTTTAAATGATTCTTGTTGTTCTGGAATGAAAATGAGAAAAAAAACAGGGTGATAATTAGCTTTTAGATTAACAGCCAATAACTGGGTCTTGTAATAGAATAGTTATTTATGTCCTTAGATGCTCTCCTGGGACACTGTGTGTACGTGCAGCCAATCAGCGCTAATTCAGGAGCGTCAGACGTCAGTTTGTGATGCAGAGGTGGCAGAGATAAACCCAGAGGATCTGAACCTGCAGATTAACTCAGAGTCCTTGCTCAGCTTCCTCCGACAGAGCTGCCGTCATCTGTGGAGGAAGCTCAGAGAGGGATTGGGGGCTGTGGTGTCAGCCTCCACATAGAGAAAGCTGAGGCGGTGGCACTGTGTCATCATCTTAACTGCCTCATTCTTTTCACATTAAAGTGAAACACATCATTATCTATATGCCAGAGTATTTTTCCAGTGGCCGGTGTACTTCAGAAGATCATCTTAGGTGTGGCTGAGAACAGATCAAGCAGCAGTCTCCACAGCCTGCCATTGTACATACTGTTTCAGCTAAATCAGCCTCCCACTCAGGCTGGACAGCAGCTCTTCTACTGCCCAGCTGGTTGCCTTGTTCATCCGCCCACTCATTCACCACCTAAACACATGTAAGCTTACGCAGCTTAAGAAAAAGGACTTCTGTAATACATGCTGCTGGACTCTCTTTTATATCAAATGTCATGACCCACAATGTCTTCCCATTGCGTAATGTTCCCAGTTTAGCCAGAAATTTCTTAGAAATGTGGCCCAGAGTCTGATGTGTTCTCTAGTTGTCTATGACCATTTATTTCCTATCAGATTGACATTCATTTGTAATCTGTGTCACTGTGATACAAACAGTGAGTCTTTGTGTGAGGATCCGGAAATTAAAAAGCTTAAAAACAAATATAGCCATACTTTTATGACACAAACACAAACTCCTCAGAGGGGACTTCATTAAAATGAAGATAAGAACGACTTTTGTCTGAATGTGGGGAAAAGGCAGGAAAGACGTTAGCTGCAGGCCTTTCAAAAAACATCGAAACAACAACGAAATATGATGCATCTTGTATTTGATTACAGAATAACTCAATTACCACCGATCCAGATCAACTTTGAAGTCTGACGAATCAATGCTGGAATAATTAAATAACATTAATCTTTATACCAGTGTATCAGATGAAGGAGAAAATGCATCCGAGCAGCCAATAAATATACAAAGTAAACAAAACCGTTCACTCATTTTATGAAAATAAATCTCCAGGACCTGATGGGTTTTAATTCAGAGTGTCTCAGGAGGATTTATCCCATTATTTTGCTGGTATATCAAGAATCTTTTGAAAAAGGAAGCTTTCATTTTATTTGAATTCATAAAATAAATAAAAAAGATCTAATATGTAACAAGTATCATCAAATATCATGAGCGAATGTCAATAAAAATCCGTGGGGCAGCTGTGGCTAGGCAGGTAGAGAGGGTCCACTAACCAGGAGGTTGGGGGTTTGATCCCCAGCTCCTCCAGTCTGCATTCAGAAGTGTCCTGGGGCAAGATGCTGAACCCCAAACTCCCCCTGACGCCTGTTTTGACAGTGTGTGATAGAAACTGTGCTGTGTGTAGAAGTGTTGTGTGAATGGATGAATGTGACTTGTTAATTCAAAGCATTCTGAGTGGTCAAAAGAACTGGAAGAGAATTATTTAATTCAGTCAATTACTTGCCAAAATTCCTACAGCAAGATTAAACCATGTAATGGGAAAACTGATACACACTGACCCAACTGGTTCCATAAAAAACACCCTTCATCTGATAACACTAGGGAATTATTCAATCTTATTTCTTACGCAAAGAAGCTCCCGCACTGTGGACTTCAGATTCTGAAAAACCATTGGCTCAAATCAAATGGCTCTTTATCCTCAGTGTTCTGCAGAAAGACGGGTTCGGTTAGAAAAGAAAGATCCCGTGCAGTGGATCAAGATGATCTACTCAAAGCCTCAAAAAGGATCATTGACCTCATTTCAAAACCTTTCATCATACATCAAGGTAGAAAACAAGAAGGTCCAGCTTCAGGGATTTTATCTAATCTAATCATTGAACCATCAGCAGAGAAAATAGGATCTGAACTGAATATTAAAAGGCGTAAAAATTGGATATTTAACTGTAAGGTGATGACGTCAACGACCAGATTATTACTCAAAATGGCTCACAAAAATATATACTCTTGCTTTTAAACAAACACTGCAGGATCAAATGCGGGCAAATCTAAAATTAGATGTTTTTTTAACAATAAGAAAGAAGATACATAGGAAAATAAATCACAACATATAGTTATCAAACACAAGATATACATGTCTTACAAATATTTAATGAAATAAAGGATATTTCCTGACATATGGTAAAAACAACAACATGACAAGGACATTGAGAAAATTATCAGGTAGTCCTTCTATTGTACAAAACACAATTTAAGGCAATTCAAAATACAAACCTGATTTTATTACTCTGGGTAACAGCTGTATGAAATGGGAATAGGGGACGGCAGTAAATGAATAAGACTGTGCTGCTGCTGCTGGAGGAACTCTGCTCCATCTGCTGCATTAAAATAAAAGATTTTTGGTTTAGCATAACTAAGCAAGCAACAATCAACACTAATATAGTCATTCCACACCACAGTGTGTGCTGGGAGATTTAGATCACTGCGGCACAGTTCCTCCCAATGCTGAAAATGTCTTTCTCTGGTTGTGTGCGGTCACAAGTACGTGATCATGAAGAAGTGGATTCTTTCAATTACACAGAAATAATGAGTCTGTGATGCAATACAAATGATCACATTAGAAAAGATAGTCGCAAAATAATGAGTTACATGCAAAAACAGGCTCTAGTGGTTACATTTAATTTATTTGTCTGTTTCATGTCAATACTGTTATTGTTGTTGGTGTATTACTACATTGTTTTCTCTTCTAACATGAAATACTATTGGTGGTTTATCTCTCTGTTAATATAGTTTTATATTATTAACATTGAATGTACATAAAAGCGTTGGTATAGGGACTGATGTATTTTGACGGGTGCATTGTGTAACATCTGTTCTTTTTGCTCTTTGTATATTGTGAGCTAATTAAAAATTAACAAGAAAATCTGGTTGGAGTCTTTCATGTTCATGAAACTGTAGAATAAAGTGTATATCAAAATAAATCAACTAAATGTCCCCTTGAGAGTGTTTGTGTTCATTATTAAATAAATAAACCAAGAGATTAAGTCAGATGATTGTAAAGTAGGTGTTATTGAATGAGTGGGTGATTTGGGACACAGTCTTTGTTTTCTGTAGCCTACAAACTGATTAAACAGACTCAGAGGCCAACATAACTGTTTCTACCAACAGGCTGCAGAGGACACTGTTACTCAGCAGGTATTAATAGAAGTCACATTGTTACATTTAGACATTTACCTTCTGTTAGTAAGAGCAGCAAGGTCACAGTTGAAGTCATGCAAGTAAAAACTGTAAACAAACCCATGTAATGTGAAGCTAATGGAAGCCAGGCTAGCTTGTAGGCTACAACCTACCCTCCCTTCCATTAGCTTGGATTGCAATGCAATGTTTCTCTAGTTTAATTTCTATGGGGATTCTCAACTAAAAACATAAAACATATCTAACTATCTTCTAATGACAAATATTGATAAATGTAATATTTAGATTAAATAAAAAATGAATTATTCATTAGGCCATTAAGATCAGCTGCACAAATGTTGTTAAAAGATTTAATGTGAAATGTGAAAGAGTTTGTTAGTTATGCGCCTACATAATTGTATCACCCAACTTGATTAACATTTCAACTCACTTGATTTTACAAGCTTTGTAAAGAAATTTAGTTTGAGTTCTGTCTATGTCATGAAATATAATAATAATAATAATAATAATAATAATAATAATAATAATAACTTGATTTTATACAGTGCCTTTCAAGAGACCCAAGGACTCTTTACATGTGTCAGTAGGGACAAAAATAAATATGTTAGAAGTAAGAGCTGCTTATCTGCTGAAAGTCTATGATCCTAGTCCACATCCTGTACTTGAACAGGTTTACCTTGTATGTGTTTGGGATGTAATGTCTTTGGGACTACGTGAGGAGGGACAGAGGAAGCTTTGCTCTGGTGAAAAACACCTGCTCCATTATGATAATGCTGAAATCATCACAAATGAGTGTCACCATCTGAGAGCGGTGCGTGGAGTCATTTAGGATTAGCAATCAGCAATCAGTACAGATTAGAGCTCGGGAAGAAAAAAACACTACTCCTGTAATTAGGACGGTTAGTGTGAAGCACGGCTGACTATGTGTGTAACTCTCAATGAATAACGGGGAGAAAATGTGCCAAGCTCTTCTCCGCATTCACTTCTCGCCGCTCAGTGTCGCACTCAAACACATTTTGTCGAATTCCACCTCCACTTTCTCTTCCCCTGGAGCTTTTAAGTTGCAGTGCGGTAGCAGCTAATCTCTCAGGCCGACAGTCTGGCTCATGGCTAATGACTAAGTGTCAGTGTAACAGATGAGGCTGCTGTCTACACTGACCTGTTTACATACACTAAAGGCTACAGGCGTGAATGTTGCCCATGATAAATCATCCACCTACAATGGCTGGAAAATGAACTGGTGGTAAATGAACACCAGCCACCAGCCACAAATGTGCCACGGATCAATACGTCAACCCCATAATCGATCAAGGAAATGCTACCAAATCTACATCTACACCATATGATGCACTAGAAAAGTTGGTTTTCTTCATATATGGCCTATAAAAAAAAACTAGAGTTCATCTTTCATATCCCAGTGAAAGGAGCAGCAGTATTTAATAAATGTTTGATTTTCTCATGCCAATCATTCCACGTGCAACTCAAATTGAAGAGACTCAGTTTGCTTCAAACAGAAAAACAACCCTTTGTTTTCATATTTGGATTTGAATATTTATCTGATGAGCTGAACTCTCTGAGCAGACACAGTGGCGTGTTTCAACTCAGACAGGATGTCATGTGTCAGAGTGAAGATGTATAGAAGCTCTCAGTGCTGTGCTATAGAAAGTGGAATGTGCAGCGAGGTGGAGGGTGATGTATGGGACTGCAGTTTCAGAAACAGTGATGTGCAATGACTTTTTCTGGGATAAAAAAACAAAAAGGGGAATCGGAATAATGTGTGGAGAAGAATTCCACTGCTTTTCTAACACCTTTTGAAAGAAAGCATGATATAATGTACTACCTTTTCTCACCAGGTAAGACAAGTAGGCAGCACCATGGCCAAAAGCTTTAGAAAAAGGTTCACCCGAGCTCTCTGGCAGCTGTGGTGATATAACTGCCGGAGGCAAAGGAAGAAGTATTGTAACATTATTATAGTACAACACAGTGCAATGGGAGGAGGTCGGGGGAGATGACTGGACAAACAAAACATTGGACTGAAACACAGAAAACAGCTGCTCGATTACGGTTTCCTGCTGCAGTCTTCTGGCGTTTCTAAACCACGATCATGTATTATTGCCATGGTGAGGAAGGTCACCTAACCTTATCAAATGAGTAATTCTAATTTCAACTCGAAACATGACCTGTCTCTAAACCATAGAAGTAGTAGTAGTTTATAAAGATGGATGACCCATCTCCACTTCCTCCAACTATCCTAAAGTGAAGCCAAGATATCCCAGATAGGAAAAGCTGCCAAGACGCCATTTGGTGCCAGAGTTTGAGCAGTAGTGATCAAGGGATGGAGATACGGTTACGAGGTCCCTCCCATAGATTTTTCACCCCATTTTGACCAATTACAGCCAAGCTTATCAGACTCATGAACCCTTGAACATACATCAGAGTGATGAGAACTACCAAAATCTTTTGATGTGTATTTTGGCTTTTTAGTTTGGTCCACGTCCCATCCTAAAATAGAGGAGGCAGGGTTTATGATCTATGCTGCAGCCAGCTACCAGAGGCAGGATGAAATGCTTTGGCTTCAGTTTTGTGGAGCTGTCATGTTGTCCATCTTCATATACAGACTACAGTCTATGGTCTAAACACAAGTTGTTTTTCTGCCTACACCAGGTTTGTAATAGTTGCTGTTTTGTTTGTGTTCAACATGTTTGCTTCTCTTTATCCACATTATTATTATCTGGTAACAATAACTAGCTGGACTATTAATCCGTCTCCTCTGTTGTACAGTCATACAGAACGACATGCACTCCAGTCAAGAGCAACAACATGTTATTCAGAGCTTAACTCAAACTCCAGCCATCTGACTTAAAATGATTTAATATTACCCCAAAACCAAAGTAAACTTATGTTGTGAAACAATGATTATAAACTTTGAATCTAACACAACAGACAACAATATTGCACTAGAGTGGATTTTACATTTTGGTGCAGGTGGGTTATTAAGGGGCAGATCGTGAAAATTGTAAATTTTTATGACAAATAATTGTTTTGCTTTTATATTTCTACTATAAGAACAAAACAATTGTGTGTAGGAATGTTCGGCCTTGGTGGCAGTAAACGCTCTACTATTCTAGAGGTTTGTTTTTAGAGGGAGTTGCTACAATCGTACACATTGGGGATTTGAATTATTAAATTTGTTGGGATCAACTAAAAGTACCTACATTGTATGTTGAGAGATATCAAACACACACACACACACACACACACACACACACACACACACACACACACACACACACACACACACACACACACACACACACACACACACAACCACACACTCACTTTGTGTCTCAAAAAAAAAATCCACTGTGTCCTTAAGTAAAACACACTGAATCTGTAACAATTTACCAACTGACTAAAAGTGAACATTTTGTCCAGTGCGACTTCTAGCACATTAACAGTCATTGACTCAGCCAAAGTCCAGCGTGTAATTAACATTGAGTGCACGCATAGTGCACAAAGTATACATTGACGGCGTGTTTCTAAAGGGGATGCCTCCTCTGTTATGCTAATGCTGCTAGATATTGCCAGTAATTCAAGGTTAGTCAAACAGCAGTTTGTTTGGTTGCCGGGCACGCTCTAGAGACTTTCCTGTCCTGGCTCCACGACACGCTGGCAGAGCTACAGCCATCAATGTCAGTGCAGACAACGCGAGGTGGAGCATTTGTTTCCGTCCAGGCCTGTGTTGTACACAAAGAAAAAGCCAGGCGCAGAGCCAGCAGAGAATGTAGTCACAGAGAAAAGTACAGGGGGTATAGTGATGTGATGTGTGTGGGATACAAATGAGATTTGGAAAGATTTGAGATTTTGCCACTTTTATATCCACATGCCAAGCCTCCTGTAGGTTTACACTTTAAAGGCTCCTGATGTATACTCTGTCTATGTCGGTCACACGGGTGGACATCCTCACAGCTGCTGACCGACTCCTCCTGGTGCGATCTTCACTGACTGCTGAGTGTTTCTGTTTTCCAAGTGTCTGCACTGCACTGTCTCCTCAAACCGCACTGTCTCCTCAAACTGCACTGTCTCCTCAAACTGCACTGTCTCCTCAAACCGCACTGTCTCCTCAAACTGCACTGTCTCCTCAAACTGCACTGTCTCCTCAAACCGCACTGTCTCCTCAAACCGCACTGTCTCCTCAAACCGCACTGTCTCCTCAAACTGCACTGTCTCCTCAAACCGCACTGTCTCCTCAAACCGCACTGTCTCCTCAAACTGCACTGTCTCCTCAAACTGCACTGTCTCCTCAAACCGCACTGTCTCCTCAAACCGCACTGTCTCCTCAAACCGCACTGTCTCCTCAAACCGCACTGTCTCCTCAAACCGCACCGTCTCCTCAAACCGCACCGTCTCCTCAAACCGCACCGTCTCCTCAAACCGCACCGTCTCCTCAAACCGCACCGTCTCCTCAAACCGCACCGTCTCCTCAAACCGCACTGTCTCCTCAAACTGCACTGTCTCCTCAAACCGCACTGTCTCCTCAAACCGCACTGTTTTCTCAAACCACCGTCTCCTCAAACCGCACTGTCTCCTCAAACTGCACTGTCTCCTCAAACTGCACTGTCTCCTCAAACTGCACTGTCTCCTCAAACTGCACTGTCTCCTCAAACCGCACTGTCTCCTCAAACCGCACTGTCTCCTCAAACCGCACTGTCTCCTCAAACCGCACCGTCTCCTCAAACCGCACCGTCTCCTCAAACCGCACCGTCTCCTCAAACCGCACCGTCTCCTCAAACCGCACCGTCTCCTCAAACCGCACCGTCTCCTCAAACCGCACCGTCTCCTCAAACCGCACTGTCTCCTCAAACCGCACTGTCTCCTCAAACCGCACTGTTTTCTCAAACCACCGTCTCCTCAAACCGCACTGTCTCCTCAAACCGCACTGTCTCCTCAAACTGCACTGTCTCCTCAAACCGCACTGTCTCCTCAAACTGCACTGTCTCCTCAAACCGCACCGTCTCCTCAAACCGCACCGTCTCCTCAAACCGCACCGTCTCCTCAAACCGCACCGTCTCCTCAAACCGCACTGTCTCCTCAAACCGCACCGTCTCCTCAAACCGCACTGTCTCCTCAAACCGCACTGTCTCCTCAAACCGCACTGTTTTCTCAAACCACCGTCTCCTCAAACCGCACTGTCTCCTCAAACCGCACTGTCTCCTCAAACTGCACTGTTTTCTCAAACAAATCAGCTCAGATTGCTTCAGCGCTCTCAGAGAGCGAGAGATTAAAACCAAGTGAAATATAAAAGAGTGAGATGGAGTGGGAGGGGGGTGGTGAGCAAAAAAGGGAGGACGAAGAGGAGTAGAAAAGAGACAAGGGAGAAACTGGGAAGACAGTGAGAGAAAATCGTTATTAGATTTTTATCCAGTCGGTCTGACTGGATGGAGGCACAGAAACACAGTTATTCTTTGGAGATTTGATTTTAGAGGCAGAGAATAAATTCAGTAGAGTGCCAGGTTCTACAGAAGAGGCAATTTTTGCCTTTGTGGAGTTTCTCAAACTCTTTTCTCATTGTGGGAACTGCTGAGTTTCTCTGTAACTTCCTCTGCAAAGTGCCTTGAGATGATGCATGTTGTGATTTGGCGCAACACAAATAGAACTGAATTGAATAAAGCTTTCTCACAGTCTAATAATGTTCAGCTTTCAACCAAATGGTCAAATGTGTTCTTAAACCCACAGGTGTATTTAGTTGAGGGATAGTGGTTTAATCTGCACAGATGAAAGAGATCGAGAGATTGTCCTGAATTTCTTTGAGCTCATTCACAGTTATGACATAACTGAATTGCACTGTTAGAAACTGATCTACTTTACTTTACACGTACAGAACTATGCTCTAACATTTTGTATTTCTGAAATACGAGTTTTGGAGGACAGTAGGCAGAATGGTTGATTGATCACTCATCAGACACTATGTCTCTTGCTGACAGGGTGACCACTGGCAGTTCATCTAAATAATAGTAGTAATTACAATAGTGGTCAATTCTGTAAGGACATAAATCAATGCCACATTCACACAACAACCTTCTTGTTTGCAAAAATGCATCAACTCTTCTCCGAAGAGGCCTACACCTGACGTCCACACTTCTCCGGAGGCGTAGAGCTGCTGCACTGTTCTAGTTTCAAACCTCTAGGACAGTATTTTAATCTGGACTGGCAAAAACATAAACTACCCAAACGTGGGTGAACCTGAACCCAATTAGGAAACACTGTTTTCCTTCTCTCCTTCTGTCTGTACCCTCTCCCTTAGTGGTGCTTTCCTGAAACCCTTTGTTGCACAGATTTAGCATCTCAAGGTGAAGGTGGGTTGGTGGATCAAAACGTTTAGTGTTGTATTAGGTTTTAAATCTTTAATAAAAAATACATAAACTGCAATGTGGCTTAATACACAACCTGACAACTGTTGGTAAATTCCATCGCCACTCGTAGCACATACATCCCGACACCGGTGTCATTATTCGTGCACAACCTAGACATGGCCTCCTCTCTCTCTCACTACTTTATTGTTTTGGCAGAACAATGTTAAAATGGTTCCAGCCTACACAGATTGCAGATGCGCAAATCATAGGCTGTAGCTGGTGCCCTTTTTGTAATACATATGAGAATTGGCTTTGGCAACAAAAAGCATCACAATAAAAGGCTGTGTCATTAACATACCTGGCACCAGCTAAAGTCAAATGGTTGCCACAGGAATGGAAAAACATGCTCAAACTCCAACTACCTGATATAGAAAGTGTTTCACACCATATACAAGTCATGTCACCTCCTTCCCCACATATTATTCAGCTTCATCGTGAAACACTCAAATAAAAACTCTTACAATCTTTAATGAAATCTCTTTTATGATGCTATGCAATCCAATGAAACAGATACTTGTAATGTTCAGTTTTTTTCTAACACATTGGGATAGAGAGAGAAACTGATTGAAGTCTGTGGTTATTACAGTTGTAGTTATCAGACCGCATCCGTATAATACAGTCTAACAGCTGTCCAATACAACACCACCAAGGCAAAACAATCCTACGTCTGTTCAGCTCTTATAAAATTCAAACGCACAGGGACTTTGTTTTAAGCCCTGCATGAAGTTGTACTCAGATGTCGACACCATAACTATGTCAGAATAATTGTTTTACCTTAAATCCACAATAGTTTGAGGGCAATGGTTGAACATTCTCTGCCTGCCCTTTTAAGTGTTAAAATTAAGGGGTTCCTCCAGGCCCATGTCCATGTCCAAAATATAACCTCCTTGGTGGAGATAATGAATTAACCCTGACAGTGTCAAAAATAACTTAACTGGCTTGGACATTACATTCACTGAGGAAGAGTTTACTGTTTAGCTTATTGTATCAGTATGTGCATCACAATGTGCACAAGTTCCTAACTTTTCTGGTAATTCCTGGTAAAAATGTTTAACTCTTATCTAGAGAAGGTTATGGCTATTTCCAGTTAAACTGTATTTTGCAGGCTTTAGTGACAAGCAGGAAAACAATAAATCCCACAAGTACCGTCTTCCACAGCCACATTTGAATTTCATCCTGCCATCGAGTCTCTAAAAATCAAGTTTTTGTATGAGATTGGATTTTGATTGTCAAGTTGTCAAAAGTTAAATAATTATAATCAGGTAGGCGTGTCTGAGATTCTCCATGAGAATGTGAAAACTGAAATGAAAGTATGTTATCATGACAGTCATCATGTTTTTCAGCGGCACTTGTTAGAGATGGACATGCAGTTTGTGAAGCTGCTTTCAGACATGCACTGAACTCCTGAGAATCTCCTGACACCCTCCAAAGAGGCTGTATGTGAGAAAGCAGATGTCTGAGTGAGAGCCTCCTGACTCTCTCATCGTGTTTGAGTGGTGGCATGGATGATATTTCTAACATGTGACAGATGCTAGAGTATTAGTAGTAGTATTTCCGGATGAAAATGTACACATAGAAGTTGCTGAACCTAATTCCAGTATCACTGTTCGCCATTTTTAAAAGTAGCACAAGCAATCAGTTTCTGTAGAGCTTTATATCTAATTAAAATGTTACTGCTGATGCGTTTTTTAAAGAAGATTAATGGCTGAAACACAAATGTAAAGTTTAACAGCCTTGATAGCTGGTACAGGGACACTGCTCCACTCTTCTTTTGAACCTTTGACTTTTTTGCTACAGACTGTTTTTGAATGATGCCAACTAACAAACTCAAATGTGTGGTGGAAAACCGGGCATGTGTATGTATGTATTTCTCCATTATTGTTATAATTTGACCGGTTACCATCGGGCAGACGTTACAGAGCCTATAAGTGTTAAACCAACAGCCTCAAGCTCTCATTCAGCCCAATGTCTATCACACTACTCGACAAGGAGACGTGTTGATTCGGTCATGTATTTTAATAACCGTTGCACTTTGTCCTTTATATTTTACACTTTGGTTTGTAAGTTTTAATGCTGGTTTCTGACTTTCATCTTGTTTATCTTGTTATATCCTTTTAGTTTTTTTTATCATTTTAAGTGTTTTTAGGGCAGGTGCAATATTCAACTCACTTTTATGCTGCATTATTATTATCTTGCGTCATATGTCCTTGTGTAATGTTTTTTGTCGTTGTCGTCTGTTGTACAATGTACTCCTTGCAGTTGGTGTAGCACTTTGGCCAAAGACAAATTTCTCTATGGGACAATGAATTATGTTTGATTTGATTTGATTTATTATTCCACAGGCCCTTTGTTTCTTCTAGAATTTTTAAATGTCCTGAGTCAAACCATGATTCTGTCAGTCATCAGGAACTAAGAATGTATTCATATGTATTTTTAAAATGTAGGTCTGTTATTTCCTTCCATGTTCAGGACAATATCAGGAGTCAGGAGACTGACCAATTTAATGAGTATTATTTGCCTGATTTTATTTTCCTACTGATGCCATCAAATGTCAAGCTGCACCTCTAAAATGACTTTTCATCCCGGTGCAGAATACATCAAGTCACCCACCAATCTGCAGATGTGCCGGACGGAAACTTATTTCTATGCTAATGGTGTTGACAAATATGATGTGATCGGGTTGCCATTTTTGTGCGGATTTGAATTGCCCCCTTGAATTGAATTGTACTGTGAATTATCATAATTGCATTTTCAGCTGAGATTTATATGCACACCGGTGTGCTCCAGTTAGCTGGTCGTGGCATCTCTGTAGCAGGTCTGACTCCAAACACGGCAGGATGTTTCTTTACCAGTAAACATCAGTCTTTACCCCTGCACTCTATTCCCCTCTCTTATTCTGCTTTCTATTTCTTCATCTATTTGTCCTCTCTCTCTCTGTGTCTTACTTATTCCCATTCATTCATTCTTTGCCTTTTCTTCAGTTTTTCCCTGCCAGCGATACATTCACTCGCTCCTTTGTCCATTCCATCATCTGTCTCAGATGTATTTGTGGGGATGACAGGGAGGTACCCTCAGGGTTCGGCTATACAGAAGTCCTGCCTCCTTCACTGCACACATGTACAGACACAAAGGCACATACATAAACATGTGAACACATGTATTCTCTTCTCTGTCATTGTTTTTTTTTCTTGCCCAGCACTTGGCATTGACACATTCTCTCTCCATCTCATTTTCAACATGCTATAGTGTATCCCCCAAGGTCTGTGTGTTGCTTATCAGTTCAATTTTCTATTTGAAAAATTATCAATTGAAAATTAGAACATTACATTCTATCTTAAATTTTCTGTAATTGTATTTAAAGTGTGTTAGCTCGATGAACAATTATGATTGGGTTTTATCACATTTCATAACAAAAATGAAAATTTGCATACAAAATCCTAATTTGACATGACATTGATATGATACAACTTTAGAAAAAAAAAGTGTTACACTGACCAACAACCCTGCCTTAAATATAAAATGATATTGGTACTGCTTTGTGCGTATATGTTTGCCTCTTTACATGTTCTACATGTGTGAATTTTCCAATTTTTATACCAGAAAAACCAAACAAAAAAAAGAGGAAAAATTCATGGAAAATAATCTCTGTAATTTTCTGCATAAGGGTGTAATAATTATTATTCTATTTTTCATTTACAAAATAGCTTAAAATGATTCACAGTTTCAATTACATTAATACTGGGATGAAATTACTCTAAAACTCCCCATTGAAAAAAGGGTCAAAAATGTAATATCGATAATACACAACATGGTTCTTTTAATAAGCATATTTACGATGCCATTTAACATGGAACCAGCTGAAGTATTTAACCTACAATATGAAATCACAGAGCTGCCAAGCAACAACAAGCTTAAAGCTACAGTAGATACAACAACCTCCCTCTGCTTGAGTTCTATAAACTATATGTGCGTCCTGAGGTTTTTCTCCATTCTGAGGAGACATGCACTGACGTCTGCATCTCTATTTGGAAAAACCCATACTGCTTTATCAAAGACATCATCACTACCATTTGATATCAGACACCAAATAGCCATCACATTGAAGAGGTTAGAGTGATATATGTTTTCAATAATTTAGTATGGCCCTTGAAGCCTGTTATGAAAATTAAAATGTCCCCCACCTCTGCTGGAGCACCACTCTGTCAGCAGCAGGCGAGGCCTCAATCATGTACGTCACTGAGTGTCACCACAATGCGTGTTCCTCTGTGCCCTCAATCACACCGACTCCTGACATTTGACATAATGTCACATAATAGTCAAGCCTCTGGGGATCGCATCAACAGCATCTGTAGATCCAGCCTTACCCTGGTGACAGGCTGCAGACTCAACTGTGCGTTAAAGGTTATTTTGCTGGAAAACACATCATCCAGATTGACTTTACTCAGACCAGCTTGTTTACTTGAGATGCCCTTACCGGCTGCAAAGCAGAGAGCTGGACCAGAGCGTGTGTATGTCTTGAGAAGGTGAAAGAACAATGGACTGGATTACCTGTTGTTTTTAACTGCATCTACTCCTATCACACTTTGACAAAGTGCTCAGGTAATGCAGAGCAGATTGGACTTCACGCTGTACAAACATTTCCCAGAGCTGCTCTGGAGGCTGCTATAAACACCTCACCTTTTCAGGACAGAGACTCAGGTTAGCAAAATAACAAACTGCAAATGGAGTCAATATTTAGAGCAAGTCAAAACTACATTAATCAATATTTCCAATGTTAGGGTCTGATGATAGTGTGTTGAGAGCATACAGACTGTAAAGCCCTTTGAGGCGATTTTCGAATTTGGACATATTGAAGCATTTCAAAGCTACAGAGCATTATTTAAATATAAAAGGGGCCATTATATGGGAAAGAAAACAGCAATATGCACAATTCAGATGATAAAACACTGAAAACATTACTAGGATTATTTTTTTATTCAATCTCTGCCAATAGATCGCTTTCACCTTAATCGCACACACCGAACCTTTAAATACAGCTAACACTTTTATCCTTTGCTTTTCATTCTCATGTCTAATTTTACATTCTGCTTCCTGCCCTTTGAGACTCAATTCAGTCCCCAGAGCAGTTCAGCCATTGGAAAAAACCCTCATACATCACCTTACAAAGCTTTTGTTAATGTAAATTGTCATTTAATTTTGACAAGCATTCCTTAGCAGTGAGAATTAACGACATGCTGTGGTAATCTGTTGGAAAGCTGTTGTTCAGCAGTTGATGCTTTATGTTGCAGGGCGGTCGGAGCACAGTGTATCTGCAGCAGGATTGGTCGTGTGACAGCCATGCACCCTTTGTCGAGCCAGGCACTCACACTACTTATGAATAAAATGTCAATAATAATGTGGAAACAGGAGAGTGGGAACGCAGTATGACATGAGAGCAAAATGTGACAGCAGGATTTAAAGGAGCAGTACATGTGATTTTTACTGCACCAGTGAAATGGCAGGAATTTACGGCTTTGTTGATCGATACCAATCACTTCACACTCTCAACCTGCTCCATCCAGACATTTTTTTTATTTTTAAATAACCCATTTTATTACAATTCCGGTCATAAATCTAGATAATCCAACATTTGTATTTCCCTTTCTTAGATCAATCTGTTTTTAAAGGTTCTGTGTATATGCATAAAACAAGCCTCATTCCTCTGTGCAAGTTACTAATAATATCCGAAGCAATGCCAGTAAGAATTATCTCATTTAAACTGACATTTTCCTTGACACTTGATTTCCAAATTGCTGATTGTGTATGAACAGATGGAAGAACATGCAATTAAGGCTGATAAAGCATGACCATTTATTATTGGAATCCAGCCTTTAAACCATTTGCTATCATCACATCAGTGTCTTAAAAGTGATTTATCATTGAGTAAGCCCATTACTCGGTTTTCACCCAAATCACTGAGCATGAGATTGATTAAGCCTCCGAAAGCCTTTTTGTTTGAGGACATGTAACACTCAATAACTATCAGAATGCTAAAAAAGTTTCGCTTCTTTCTCTCATCCCCCCCCCCCCACATTAGCATTCCGGCTGCCACCTAATCCAAACAATCAAATGTGCTTTCAACCTGTGCAATTATGAGCTTGTTTTCCTGCATTAGTTCTGTGAGAACCGACTCTATTAGCGTGGATCAGACAGATCTCTTGATCCGTGTTGCGTCCATAATTAACCATCATTGATTATCTTCTGGGCTCAAGTGGAGAACACCGGTAAGCCAGGACGTTCCTCTGCTTATCTGTTTCAAAGACCCTTAAATGGGTCTGCGAGACCAGTGACCTCTGTTTGATCCAATTCTCTTCAGATGAACTCCATCTGAGAAGTCAGCTGTGGTTAGATGTGACCTTGATCTGTCAGGATGATAATGACACAGGAGAGAGGAGAGGCTATATCATCAGCAACCCTGATGGGTTTGTCTTTCAAGACAGCCATTGTGTCAGATTAGACCATCATAGGGCCAAAAATTCTTGCTATATGGTTTGGCCAACAGACACACAGCAGAGGACAAATAGTTGGAGGCCATCTTTTGTGACAACATATGCTGTGACTCACTATGGGACTTCTATGCAGATTAATATATAGTCAGCTAATCGGAACAAGTCAAACACACTGATCCTACTCGGCATACTTTCTCTGCGCCGGTACCAACGTCATTGCCGGTGGAAACTCCTGTGATATGTTTATTTTACATTTCGTATTCAAACATTTTTCGTTAAATGACCATGTTTAAATGTAGAAATGAACCTGCAGTGTTTGCTCTGCTCCTATTACATATCATGCATGATGATATGATGGTATATATTGGTCAGTTAGTGACAATCAGTTGTTCACTGCTTTTCACGATGCACTGTGGGATTCAATAAGTGCACTGTACAGGGTTTTAAAAAATCCACTAAACATTCAGACAGCATTAAAAATGGGCAAATTTACAATACAGTGGACTGTGTAGTGATTAGTGAGAGATTTCAGACACAGCCATTGACATTTTAGAGAGGATCCGAAAAGGAAGTGAGTGACATCACTGTTCCACCTCACAGCAGCAACAAAATCATTTCTCTTTCTCTTCGGCATCTTTACAGTTGTGCACAGAGAAGCACCCTCTGCTACTGTGTGTCAATGCCTCGAAACATGTGCAAGTTGTCAAGTGAGACAAGAGATAGCAAAACAATTCAGACACGCTCGTCTTTTTGTCGAGCAGCCGGGTGCGGTGCCGTCAGGATATAATTAATCAACGTTTGTGCCCAATTCCCATTTTCATCCTCAATGCCCTTCATCCACTGCATCCGGGTTTTACTGGGCTTAAATTAGTCTGATCCTGGGATTATACATTTTTCGCAAATTTTTTTGGGAAACAATCCCAGTTTGGCCTTTTAGACCATATGCACTGCTTTTGGTGTCCTTATATAAGATGTTGATCCTGGTGAACTCTGTAATCCAATTAAATTGTTTAATTGAATAGGGCCAAATCACAACATACATGATGTCAAGGCACTTTATATAATGAGGTAGAGACGTTACAAAATTGTACAGAAACCCAACAGTTCCCACAACGAGCAAGCGATAGCAACTGTGCAGAGATAAAAAAAAACTCCCTTTAATTTCTTGTTCTCACCAAAAGACTCCTCAAAACCCATCGCAGTAAACTATTATAAGATGCTAATAACTGTAAAGACATTTCATTTCACACATTTTCACTTCAAAACTGAAGAGGCCTCTTGGATAAGAAGTGAAACATCTTCAGGAAACACAAGCAAGTCCAGGTGCCTGATGTAGACATGTACAACTCCTGAAGATACCACGACCTATGACTCTTCACAGATGTGACAAATCGTCACATTTAGGAGACTGAAGCCTGGAATCTCTTTCCATTTTTTCTTTCCAAAACAATTTTTTGGACCAAAATGGTCGGTTAAGATATTGAAATTTAGTTTTTCTACCAATTGATTGATTTAGTGAATGGATTTATATACAGACTATTCAACTGGCAAGCCTTTAACATTTCATGCCAGTTAATTTTCTTAAAAGTAAGTCCCTCTCAAACTGGGACCTGAATGAAGTCACCCTGAGTAGCCCAAACCAAATTTTGATTTAACATTTGGTTGTTGATAAACCCATGGGAGGCACAGGCTCTCTCCATCTCTGTGTTTGCGTTTCTATGCCTCTCGATCAGCTGGGTTTATTCGTGGTGGACACTGATGCGCACGACATAACAAGACCTCTCTCTCTCTCTCTCTCTCTCTCTCTCTCTCTCTCTCTCTCTCTCTCTCTCTCTCTCACTCCCCAGGTCCTCTCCCCCTATCCACTCTCTCCTCCTCCGCTCTGCACCTGCTCCTCCCCTCCTCCCTTATTATCCTCGGAGTCAGAGCAGCGCTCCGTCCTCCTCGCCAAGTGATGCTCCTCGGCGGGGCGGCGCACATCGGCGGGTTGTCACCGCTCGCTGCACGGAGGGCAACTCCGGCTTGTTTCGCCTCCTCGGGAAACACTCAGGAGCTGAATGACGAGCGAACATGGGGATTTAAGTGAGGTTGTGTGAGAGTGCGCCGGAGGACGAGTGAGCTCAAGTCCCATCCCAGAGAAGAGAGGGAGGAGGAGGAGGAGGAGGAGGACTAGGGGGAAACGGTCCCGTTGGGACGGGGACGCAGCGGAAGGTGCTGTGCTCCACAGAGTTTGTAATGGACTCCGGGTGCTGCTCTGTGTTGTTTGGTTGTGCAGAATAACATCGGCAGGGTTTTAAGGACGCGGCTGTTGGAGTTGGTCGCTCGTTGGGATCTGTTTGTGATGGAGTGAGTGAGAGAGGGCGCACGGGAACTTCAGCCTCGCCATGAAATCAGTGCTCTTCAGCCGCTTCTTCATCCTTCTGCCCTGGGTCCTCATTGTCATCATCATGATCGATATCGACAGCAAAAGGACGGTCCGGGCTCCAGCGGCCGCTCGGACCGGCAGGGCGCAGCGGGCGGCCCGGACCGGCGCGCCGGGGGTCGGTGTCACCCACAATCAGACCGCGCTGCCGGTCATCTACGCCATCACTCCGACTTACACCCGTCCGGTGCAGAAAGCGGAGCTGACCCGGCTGGCACACGCCTTCCGCCAGGTGCCCCGGTTCCACTGGATCGTGGTGGAGGACTCCACGGCGCGCACGGAGCTGGTGGCGCGCTTCCTGGCCCGGTGCGGCGTGCCGTTCACGCACCTGCATGTGTTCACTCCCCGCAGGTTCAAGCGCGCCGGGATGCCACGCGCCACCGAACAGAGGAATGTGGCCCTCGCGTGGCTCCGGCAGCACCGGGGCCGCCGGGACTCCGGGGTGGTGTTCTTCGCGGATGACGACAACACGTACAGCCTGGAGCTGTTCGAGGAGGTAACCGGACATGAGTTGTGGTACCTGTGTTGTTACTGTGCAGGGAGCATCATGGCAAGGTGTCATTCAGCCTGAACTGCGGCACACAACATGTATCACTGTAATCTTACACCTTTCACATCTATATGCCTGTTTATAAATGAGATGGTATTGTTTCAGGCTATTTCTATAAACCATGAGATGGAAACAAGCTGCTGTGGGATTTATACTGAGGCCAGGTACATTTGTAGGCTACTTAATCTTGACTTTCGTTTCATGAAAAAAACCCGGATCATCTTTATTCAAGTTCAAGTAATAACGTTACATGAAAAGTACATTTATTAATTCTGCGTTTAGCCTATATTTGACTACTTGTGTGAATTAACTAAAATATCATCAGTTAAATGTAACATCTACATGTGACCTCTAAAGGCAGAAACAGACATAAGTAATTATCCCCACACCACCAGAGTTCAACACTGGGGTTCTGCTCCTCCAGGTTTTTTATTATTTGATCTCAACTTTCAATCCACAGCATGATCATATGTCAATCAATCAATTAAATTCCATTTGTAGAGCCCACATCCACATATTTGTCTGGTATAGGACTTAACAAGGTGCAACCTCCTCTGCCCTTTAAAGTGAGGAAAAACTACCAAAACTTTCATCAGGGGGAAGAGACCTCAGAAGAAAGAGACCCTTCTCCCAGGAAGGAC
This sequence comes from Hippoglossus hippoglossus, assembly GCF_009819705.1. Taxonomy (NCBI): domain Eukaryota; kingdom Metazoa; phylum Chordata; class Actinopteri; order Pleuronectiformes; family Pleuronectidae; genus Hippoglossus; species Hippoglossus hippoglossus. Next base: position 21,714,006 of record NC_047165.1, on the reverse strand, counting down.
AGAAGTGCAATAGATATTATGTGTAACAGAGCACATCAACAAAATACCAATATTTATAACATTCATGAGGAAAGACAGTGTGTAAATTAAATGGTGTATAGATGTTTAAAGTATTTACACAAAAGAAAGTATGTGACAGAGATGTGTGTGAAATGTTAAACTGAAAAGCAACGATCAACATAGTGAGATAAATTAAACAGTATCTGAAATCATGTCTCATGCAGAAACGTAGATAATTAAGTCTTAGGCTCCCACATGTAAAAATTGATGAACCCCAGGAACGTCCCCACAAACCTGCATAAGTGAGGGTTTGTCCCTCAGGTTTAGATGCAGAGGAATAACAGTGTTTATGGTGTTTTATTGTTTTGTCACCTTTAATCACAGCATCAGCACTAGGAGGTTAACTGGCTGTGTTTTCACTCTGCTCCCACCGTTATGCTGCACAGGAACTGTTAGGCATCCCCCCACATGGGATCTTTTCAAAGGAACTCAAACATTGAAATTCACCAGCTTCTTACTTGTCTGCTGATGGGATCCCACTGGAGCCCCGCTCAGCACCCCCGGGAGGCTCCAGACCTTGTTTTGAGAGCCGCTTGTTTCACCGGAAAGGCCGATATCAAACCAGCCTTTTCCAGTAAAGTGCGTCTGGTAAAAACCACAAGGACACTTTGTGTGTAGGGAGAATGCTTGCTGGGGAGATGAGGGGGGGGGGGGGGGGTTAAAATGAGCGTTAGACAAAATATGAAGAGGAAGAGGAAGGAGCACTGACTGACACATGAAGAAGGGATAGGGATGGATGGCGGCCGTGTCAGCGCTGGTGCATCTTACCAGCATCGCTGTCCAATTTTCAGCCGATCCACTCGCCAGCACAGAATTAATAAGCAGGATTGTGTGTGTGTGTGTGTTTGTGTGTGTGTGTGTGTGTGTGTGTGTGTGTGTGTGTGTGTGTGTGTGTGTGTGTGTGTGTGTGTGTGTGTGTGTGTGTGTGTGTGTGTGTGTACTTGTGTGTGTGTACTTGTGTGTGTGTGTGTGTGTGTACTCGTGTGAGATTGATTGTCAGTGGTGGATAGCAGTGCCGGCTTTATAGATTCATTTTTTTAATATTCTTTTATTATTTCACTTTTTACTGGTTTAAATTCTCACACTGATCTCTATATAAATTCATCTGAACTCGCATGCGCACTGATACTAGACGCTGGAAGTCTTCTGACGTGTAAATACTGACAAAAACATATCATGTGTCGTATCGATCTGTCCTCTGAATCTGAGTTAACAGGCTGGATGATGTGCCCGGGTTGAATCTCAATATTGGAAAACTGATACCTGCGTACGTCTGAGCGTTTGTTTATGTCAATTCATTGCTATATCTTTTCATGCCACTGTTAGCGATCGTTTGTCATGTATACTGAAGCTGCACCGCCACCCCTGCATGTGCTCTAGACATCCAGCTAATGAAGAGCGTCACGTCTGTAGCAGCGGCAGCAGCAACACAACAATCCTCTCACTCTTACAAATGCACAACCACTCTGAGAGAATGCTCCCCTGATTGCAGATGGCTGCCTCTGATTGCTGCCATTCAGATATAGCTGGGCCAAATTCAGGATGCAAAACATATTTATATAGATCAGCTGAAAACCCGGCACTGAATAATATAGCAGTACTCTTAAAGGGTGACTGATTCAGTGATGGATGAAAGGACTGGTGATCTTTAATGGGGGTGTTTGATGATGAGCACATTCGAAAATTAAATACCTAAGCGTTTTGAATTGCCCTTTGTAGAGTATAAATTGTATGCTTGCATTGAAACATGCAGATTTGGGAAGGCTGTGTTCTTCCACTTTTTGAAAGCAGTGGCCACTTACATCTAAAATCTGTTCTGCAAACTATGAGATAAACCATGAGCATTAAACAAGCTTGATGTTCTTATCACCTCCGTCAAGGAGGTTATGTTTTCACCCCTCTACGTTTGTGTGTTGGTTGGTTTACTTTTGAGATTACGCAAAAACTACTGGACACATTTCCACCAAACTTGGTGGAGGGGTGTGATATGGTTCGAATCCAGATCAAGCGGCAGATCCAGGATTTTTTTTGTATCACTTTCTTTAACATTGATAGATACCGGTTTGGGATATTTTTACAGATTTCCAAGAGAAAAACTCATGGATCTTGAGGAAAACTAAATTTAGGGAAATGATAACAATGAGTGTGTACAAATTAATGCAGCCTGATTTAATTTAAGGGGGATGTTGGGCCTTGCTGGAGGTATGTGCTCTACTGAGTTTCATTTGGTTTCTTAGGCTGTGTGAGAATAAAACATTATGACTATAAACTACTGCTTGATGAGAAGTCTGGGTCACCCGGAGCGACATATACAGGTTGTTTAGGACTGTAACTAATAAGTAACTTATTGGAAGGTGGTGGGATGTATTGGTTGCATTTTTTCAAAGTAATAGCCCACTCTGGCTAGATTTTCCAGGACTACCAAACCTAGCTTTAAATTGTCATCTGATCACCAAACATTTTGCACTGTAATTTCTCATTCTACAAACCCACTGATCAATTAAGGACATTTCAGCTCTAAATAATTGAACGCCAAAATGAACTGAGTACAAACCGCTGTCTGGATTGATGCTCACAGGGAACAAGTTCCTAAATAAAACATAATATTCTGTATGAAAAGCACAGAAATCCATGGTGCCTAGTTGAGATTCCAGTTTCACCAGAATCCAAAATGACTAAGTGTCTCTCCTGTCAATCAGAAAGCAGCAAAGTCAATTTTTCCCATTGTTTTGGCCTCAAGGAATCCACCCTTAATTAGAATTAGACTTCAGATTGTCCTCCCCGTCATCCCTGACTCCAACACTTGGATAAAGAATATACTTGACTCACTGAGGTGAACCCAGCGTGCAGAAGCCGAGTCTCCTCTGACACAGAGTGTGAGTGTTCGATTCCGGCGGCTCGGTGCAAAGAGCATCTATTTGATTTGTTAATAGCACACTGTCTTCTCTCTGTCCTCCTGCCTATTTCATTACCCAGCTGCTCTGTGCAGGTAATGGCCTGTCATAGAGAGATAATAGGCTGTCATACAGCCGTAATAACCTGCAGCAACCGTCTGCAGGCTTTAGACTGATCGCAGTAGCTGCACTTATAGTGGGTGGCAGCTTTAAATTAGAAACCCTTATATCATTTCTGGAAGAAAAATTATTGAGGGATCGTTCAAGCGGCAGAAATATTATTCTACCTTGGGCCCTTGTGATCATATTTCTTGTCGTAATTGTGATTTAGGATAAGATAGGTTTGGATTTGGATTCAGAAGCCCTGTATCTAAATACAGTGCTGCCATGTGCACAGCAAGAATTATGGGTCTCCACACTGGCCATGATGCAATAACTTTGTGACACTGTCCTTGTCCTATTTTATTTCCCTTGCATGCTCCAGTTCAATGAACGTGGACAGCTTATGGTGAAACGGAGGGGCCTTGGTCAATCATTCTAAATACAGTAAATATTCTGTATTTTACACTGAAAATGTGTATCATTAGAACATGTGATCATGGGCATTACGCTTTAGTTAGAGCAGCAGTAGAAAATAAGCTTCAAGCATTACAATCAGCACTGCAGGTCACTTCCATGAGCCAGACCAGGTATGTCTGGTTTCTCCTGGTCTGTGTGTGGGTCGGTTCCCGAAGAAAATACCTTTAACTCTACACTGCAGCTCAGCGAGTATACGGTGTTCATTTAATAACTATATAAATACTACATAAATATAGTTTCTCTTTGTATGACTGTGCTTCTTAACTCAGCAGGGTTGAGGTGATTGTAGGAGCTATGTACTGCACACCTACATTTCTTGAAAGCTGGTGTGTGCTGTACAATTATGTTACTTCTTTAAATGCGTATTTACACACGAGCGCAGGTGGGACTCAGGACACGTAACTTCTGAGGGGTGAAATTAGGGCTGAGCAATAAAACTATGACATTAATCATCACAATGTCATTTTCATCAAAAGCAATGTAACAAAAGTTTGATATATATCGATAAATTGCTTATGCATTGTACAAACACAGGGGGGAGGTATAATACTTAATTGGTTTTAATGTTCTTGGCTACCTCAGACCCAAGTTTACAACTTTTTCAAAATAAAAACTGTAATTCAGCTCAGTTTAAAACATTACAGCAACGAAACAAACATACTTTTACTTTGAAGAGAATGTGATTTTTGAATGTTGATGGATATCAGCACCTTTGCTCTGTCTGTGTGTCTGTGTGTCTGTGTGTCTTTGTGTCTGTGTGAGTGTGTGTCTGTGTGTCTGTGTGTCTGTGTGACTGTGTGTCTGTGTGTCTGTGTGAGTGTGTGACTGTGTGTCTGTGTGTCTGTGTGAGTGTGTGAGTGTGTGTCTGTGTGTCTGTGTGTCAGTCTGATATGGTGAAAGAAAAATAACCAAATTATCAAAAAGATCTAGATGCGATTTTGACTGAACACTACTGTAGTTTATCTGAGGAAGAAGAGGAAAACAGACAGACAGACAGACAGAAAACGCAAACTGAAGGCACACTGCGCCCCCCCACCGACTGCTACAGAGCACTGTCACTTGTTTATTAACATTTTATTAATATTGAATGTATCTCGTGACCAAATCTCAGCAGACTCTGCCCTGCACTTCCCTGGGCCTTTAAGAATACACATGCCAATTGCAAAATCAAAAAGTTGAACGAATCTCAAGAGCCACATACAGACGGACAGATGTGGAATTAGGTAGTTGTAAGCACAGAAAAAAGGAATTATTCATTCAATATTTCGTGTTTCAATATTTTATCATTTCATTAGCTGCTGTGGAGCAGAGAGTGAAACACTTCTGACCTGCTGTTGCCCAATTAACAAATGCCGAACTCCAGCTGGAACAGAATCAGCCCCGTTTCTTTGACTCCGGGTTGTTGATTACATGAGAGGAGCTGCCCGGGCAGTTTTGCTCCGAAAGTGGGCCGCAAACTACCACAGAGTAATGAGCAAAATGTGTTACAACCATTCAACCCCCTCTGCTTCCTCCCCTTATGAAAAAAACATTGGTACGTAGCAAATGTTTAACAAGCTTCCCCGCGTTCTTCTCTTTCGCTGGCAGCGGAGTCAGAGCGCGAAATCAGGTGGAAAGGCATTTAGAGTGAATACACGAGTAAAGAGGAGCGTTCTCCGTTTCTACACGTTTGTCAGATCTCCGTCTGCTGGTGGTTCATTATGCAGACAACAAGATATGGCTGAGTAACCTCCGAGCAGTCAGTAGTGAAACACAGAATGCTCATTTAATGCCCCCCCCATGTAATAGTGCCATGATTGGGCCTGAACGCACACGACTTCCATTTGGTTCCTCAGGGTGATTCTGCAGTTTTGCCCTCAAGAGTCATTGTGTTCACATGGGAGCTCCCTCACCCAAGGCTACATGCTAATGTAGTCTGAATAGAATGTTTTTTTTTTTCATATCATCTTTAAATTTGACTGTTTCATTCAAAAAAAGAAAAAATAATTCCCATAAAAATTAGAGCTTCCTTATCGTATGCAGCGATGTGTGGAATCTCTCAGCAAGGTGGAGGGATTTCTCTGGTTGAGGGAAAATCAAGGTTGAACAGATAGATTGCACTTTGGCTCTTCATTAACAAAAAGTATGCTCAATAATGCAGATTGCAGCTCACACTTTATTCGTTTCATGAATGCCCTCCACCATGATTTCACCCCTGTCCATTTGTATTTTGGTTTGTTTGCTTCTATGCAAGTTTACAAAAAATGACCTGACAGATTACGGGTCAGGAAAGAACCCAATAAATGCAGGTGCAGATCTGACCCGGATTTCTTTCTCTTTAACATTGCGAGATTGGGCATTTTTGTTTTTGTCTCAGAAAATAATTCATGGATACTGATGCAAATAATCAGTCACGTTTAAATGTATGGTATTTATGGGTGTGTTCAATGTGGTGCAGATTCAAATAAAAATCTGGAACTAGTGAATTCAAATGTGGTTTCATCTGGGTTGGGCCTTAGCGGAGTTGTTGTCTTCCTTTCTAATTAAAAAACGTCTAGTTTTGTTTCATTAGAACTTGGTTCTTCTGGCAGCGTTAACACAACTGAGACTGTCTGAGACATGAGAGCAGGCCAACAATACTAAAAAGATGTAACATGAGATATGAGATACAAGCAGTTGGATGATCCGAGTGGTTTGAAATAAACCCACAGACTAGGATGTTATTATTTTCTTTTGTTGGTTGGAGGTCACTTTAGTTTCTTTGGTCTGAATGATCAGACGCCCAAACACACATCGGGCTCGACCCTGGTTTTGTTATAACAGACAGACGAAGACTTTGTGGTGAACATTTGGAATCAAAACTATCTCTGAAAAAACAGCGGACATATACAGGGAGATTTCGTAGTAGAACCAGCTGAGTTAAATAAAATGGCAAAGTGAGTTTAATAATATGATTACGTATTCCATAGTGTGTTATTGACCTGTTGTCTTTGCCAGAGTTGTGCACATGTAAAGGTTCTTTCTGTGCAATGAGGGGATATTACTAACATCATCTCAGCAATTACTTTGGTGAGGACGTTTTTTTTTACCTTCAAAGCTACCAAAATAAGATGAAATTTGTAATAAACCCGTAAAAAGTTCCCTTTTTATTGATGTGTAAAGGATTGATCTACGAGTGTTCACCAATGAGTCCATTACTGGGACCCTCACGCCGTCAGTTAGGGCTCTGTTTCACGGTAAAGGAACCCATTCAGATGAAGTTACATAAGAAGCAATCAGTAAAATTAAGCAGCGCTCCCCCGGTCTTCATTCCTGAAAAGCTGACTATGGGGATTGAGGGTTTTTCAGCTGACGGCAGCATGGCAGAGCTGTTTGATTCAGCTGCAGCAGGCTGTCAGCCAGGCGAGAGTTTCGTCAGACCTTTTTTGAATAATTGAACTCCCCCGGCCTCGTAAGGCTCCGCAGCAGTCAGAGTGACTATTTTAGGGAGCAGGTACTGTGGCTAATGCTCTGTGCTGAAGTGTGACTGAGGCACACCTCTCTCGAATGGTGCCATACTGGGTCTAGTGTTCATTTATTAGTTCTGATGTGGCGTGATGGCCTCTCGGATTGAGTAGTAGTGTTTTGATATTCACTGCTGTGCTGAATGTGAGAAAGATCTTTTCAAATTTTGAATCACACGTCTCAGAAACTTTAGGAATTTGTTTCACAATTCATTTCTTTGAGAGTATGTGTTTGAAATGAATTTGACTTTCTGATTATGCTTTCGTTGTGTTAATATGTTACACAGCCAGTTTGCTGGTATTGGGGAATTGGCTAAGAAATGTACAGTATATGCTTTTCAATGGGAAATGGTCCAAAGACATACACATGCAAACATGGGTATATCTGATCAAGTGTCCAAGCAGCGGAGTCCGCGCCTGCAGAGAATTGTGGGACGATGGGGAGGTGGCAGAGACAGGAACTGGCGGGATAAAGGAACCAGAGCGAAATAAGCAATTCAATTTCCTCAAACCCTATGAGCAATTATCATAATTACATAGTGTAGTGGTAGAGGAAGGGGTGGGGGGATGTGTTGGCTGGTGCGCGGGTGAGTTGTAATGTCAGTGAAGTGAAGCAGAAAGGAGATGAACTTTGCTGAGAGAAATTGTCTGCTGGGGTCGGCGGGAGGATAAGGATGGAGGAGAGAGGGGAAGGTGACGGAGAGGTTGAAGGCCGTCTGAATGTGAAGGAGGTGTTACGTGCCAGCTCTCTGCTTGTTCCTCTGCTTGACTACAAACCTCTGCTCTCTGCTCCCTTTCTTCCCACTTGTGTGTCACAGTGACCGAGACACATTTCTGTTAAACTGAAACGGATTTTCACTGAAGCTGTTTCATTAAAATGGAATGGACACGTTCTGGCTTCATGGCTTGTGAAGGGCTGCAAGGCCAGAACAGGTCTCCGACACCTTGACACTCTGAATATCTCAGAAATGTTCAAACACCTGAAAACTTACTTTCTTCCATTGAGTTTGGTGGACATATAGCTGTGCTTTCTGTAATGGGATGATTATCAAGAATGTAGTAGTGATGTGCAGGTTTGTGATGTCCTCTTCATTGTTGAAGAGGACATCACAAACCTTGACTGCTTCAGTATGGTGATTACTGGCTGTTATCCATGACTTCATGTGTGTGCAAGACTAAAAGATGCTTTAAACTATATAATTATGGTTTAAAATTTAGTCAAATGTATTTATTTGCTTCTTTCCAAGAGTGAGATGACAGGAACAGGATCAGTCTCATGGCTTTGTTTTAATGAGGAGCTGGAGCAGTGTTTCCTGGGTTCGACAAAGTCTTCACTTGTATAAAGATTAAGACTTAGGTGATGTTAATCGGGTAGAAACCAACAATCTAATCAAAATCAGCTATGGGAGTTACTATAGAATAGACTCGTGCTCAAAAGATACTGTAGGTCAATGTGTTTAGTAACTCTATGGTTTTTATCTAACTCTACAAACAGGGAGAAAATGTAGGTGATATGGGTTTCAGAGATTGTATAATATATATATAATTAATATATTTACTATATTGAACAGTAATTAGGCCCCGTGTTTGACAATGATGCAGAACCCCTCCCAAATATGAAATAATTTGGACACATCAGAGAAGAGGCGGAACTGATTCAGTCATTAAACATGTCAGTAATGTGTCAGGAAATCATACAGTGGATCTGCTGTTGATGATCCAGTCACCTCATCCTTTAGTTTGGTGGTATTTGTTGTTTCGAGTGAATAAACTGCTCAGTGTGTAGTCCAGTAGCTGCTCACAAACTCTGTGATCTGTAGCCTGCATTACAGAAACCTGCTGAACCCACACATGCGTGCTGTGAACTGCAGGATATAGAGTTACAGGCTCATTAGGTACAACTAGCAAAAACTAATTTACTCTAATGCAACAGCCTTCTACTGAGTCCTGCCTTCATGAAGGTTATAATGTTCAGTTTGGAACTGTTCAAACTGTTTTAAAGAGGTGTTGATTCAACACTGTGGTCGTGCAGGAGTTTGCAGTTTGTGGTGCTGCTGAGTTGTACTGGGTTATAGTGAGATAGTGTTTCTAACATTTGGCCTGCACTCACTGGTATAAAGATAAATAAGACAAAATATTAGAAACATCAGTCTTTATAAACCAGGAAACAATCATTTAGGGAGCTTTCATGTTTCTCTGGCTTCATGCTCTGTGTGTTCTGAACACAGACTTGAGAGTTAATACTGTTATTCTCCTCTGTATTTGTAAGAAAGGACATAAATACCTCCCAAAAAACCTTCATTACTATTTTATGACCTAGACTTACAAAAACAGCTGGATTTTTTACCATAAATGTTGGTTTGTGCACTGAATCAATATAAATATCCATATGCTTATAGACAGCTAGTTCACCTGCTGGAAAGAAACACTGTGACTTTGCAGACAGTCTCTCTCTCTCTCTCTCTCTCTCTCTCCCTCTCCCTCTCTCTCTCTCTCTCTCTCTCTCTCTCTCTCTCTCTCTCTCTCACACACACACACCTCTTCATCTCTTTAATATCAGTTTTTTCTCACATAAACCCATAAAGCATTCATCTTGCACACATATCATGCACCATTGAATCACAGTTTCATAGCCCATCCCCAGCCTCTCTAATTTGATTCATTCATTTTCTCCCAGCTCATTTCTTCCCTCCCTTTCTCCGATTGCCTCTGCCATGCATATTAATAACACACACACAGATAAAAATACACTTGATTAAAATCACACCCGACCCAGCCACCCGAGCACTCGTCCCAGTGCACAAACAACACAATGACGGCTCTTTCTCCAGGGCAGGAGGCAGGAAACGAGAACATCCATAATGGATTTCATATACTTCATCATTAAGAGTCTTTGTGTGTACACACAATCCACTTCTCACCTATGTGTTTGCAGGGGAGGGAGACAGAGTTGATTACCCGACTGAGCCGTGGTGCTCACAGACAGTGTCCTGGCTGCGAGTCAAATGAAATGTGATTCCTCTCAGCACTGTATTTCTCACCCCCAGCTTTTCTTTTGTTTACTTGTAAATAGCAGACGTTTACTGACTGGGCTGCCGATGCTGTCATTTGTCAGGACCTACAGGTTGCCATGCTCTCAGCTGCTTCTGAATTTATTTTTCACATGTGGCGTGAGATGATTTGTGATCCCAGTGCACCGTCTACCCTGTGGTGAACATATCCATATTAATAATGAGACAGGAGCTTTCTCAGCGCATGACAGAGTCCGCCGCTGGTCCCCAACTATACAACGTAGACTGATGCACAACACAGACCTGCACAGATTCATCCATCCATCCATCCATTATCTCTACCTTATCCTTTGAGGGTGGCGGGGGGAGCTGGGGCCAGTTGGTGGGATACACCCTGTGCAGGTCACCAGCTCATCACAGGACCCACATACAGAGACAACCAACCATTCACACTCACATTCACACTTACGGTCGACTAGTTTCTCCAGTTAACCCCATGTCCGCATGTCTTTGGAAAGTGTGGGAAGAAGCTGGAGTACCCAGAGAAGACATGCAAACTGTGTTTAGATTTCCTGCAGAGGTTCAACTCTTCTCCTCGCACTATTTCTTCTTCAGTGCACATTGTGAAACGTCTGATCTCCGATTTTTTTCTTCTGTGCTTGTGTCTTTTTTGTGCAACAAGTCTGTCAAATTCCCAAACCAATAGAATGCCAGGTGTAGTGTTGACAAGTGAAATTGTCCTTTCCTTGTTGTGTGTGTGTGAGCATTACCGTATATCTTTGAGAGTCCCGCATGGGCGGCTACTGTAACAGGATTCATATCCCACCTTCCACAGCTTACTCCAGCTTTGAAGTGTACTAAGACAAACCATGACACCTTCATGGAGCAGGAGTCCAGCAGATCTGGGATATGCAGTGGCAAAATCAAGGATGTCAAATTTTTGCATACGCTGTTGCTAGAATCTATAAAAACAAGATTGTCGCCCCCCCTTTTTTTTATGTGAACAGCACCAACAGCAGAAGTATCCAAAACGTGGATGGAGGGATTTTATTTGTCCTCACTACACCTGATTTTCTATTGGTTTGGGAAACCAGCATGAGAACGAGGAGAAGAGCTGAAGCTGGAGCGCAGACATTCCAAGCCTAAGCAGGGGATATTATATTTGAGTGTGAGTGCAGCGTTTTGAGTGAGAGCAAAATCGGAAAGAAAGAGAGGAAAACCCCCAAACAAGGCAATTTAACTGAACATGTCATGCCACGATTGATTTATAATTTTTTATCTGAACTAACATTGTTACCAATATTAATTCAGTTGTTTGTTTCAGAGCAGTGATGTGGGATGTTGTTATCACTGGTCTGACTGACAGGTGCTGGAGCTTTCTACAGCAGTTGATGTTTGACTGACACGGTGTCGCAGCTGCGGGTGTGATCCATATGTATGAGTGTTACTTGTGCTGTTGACGTTGTTGTGTTTTCCATGCAGAGTATTTTTGGATTGTCGATCATGTAGTAGCTTAAAGGCTACGCCCTTTTGATGCACCCTTACATAATGTTTTCCTGCTCTAATTACATAATCTGACCTAATACCAATCCCTGATTACATTTCCCATAATCCCATTTGTTGAGGACCATTTAAAAACAGTTTTTTAATCCGCACTACTTTTCACCACAAAGTGACGCCCCTCCCTCACTGACCTCAAAGCTAGTTTCAGGTGTATCACCACTGCTGACGCTGCTGCCGTTGTTAGTTGCTGCTACATTTGTTTTCAATTACTGCTTTTCCAGTAACAGTTAACCTTTTAGAGCAGCTTTGTTGAGCAGTATCCGGTAGTTTTTTTTTTTACCTGTTGCTCATCAGTCGTGTGTGAGAGACAGAGAGAGAGAGAGCGAGAGAGAGAGAGAGAGAGAGAGAGAGAGAAGATTAAGATTAAGGCCCATCATCTGAAGTTCTTTACGTTAACTTTTAACTTTTAAAGTCGAATTGACTTTTTAGATTTTTTTTAAAAAAAACAAAGAATTTTTCTAAATCTTTCTGGACTGAGAAGGCCACAGTACATTGAAGTTTTACGTGGAAGAAAAAGACTCATTGGTTTTATGAACTGTTTGAAGAATTTCCTTTCTAAATAGAAAATACCTAAAAAATATATATTACTTTAAAATCTCGCAAAATGGTGGGAAAAACAAACGCCTCTGCTAGGAATGTATTGTTAGGATGTATATATTTGAGGTTTCTGGTATGACTGCTGTATCTCCTTTTATAAAAGTAGTCCTGTGAACTCAAATAAATACCACTTCTATACAGTATGAATACGTGTATCGTGCATCTACAGCTGTTGAAAATATTTCCCAATAAAAGCCTTTTAAAAAGAAATGAATGGATTCAGCCAACAGGAACGTGGGAGTGCTTTTATTTTGAAGCACAAATGCCTGCTGCTGATGTGCAAGGTAGCGTGATCCTTTTCACTAGTCAGAAAACTGGTCACAAACACATTTATATTTGACTTTTGTCTGCAATGTGAATGGATACAATCTGTAATCACTCCCAGGTCAAATGACTCTGCATTCTAGATGCTGATGTTGCACCTTTTCTGACATGACGTTGGCATTTAAACGTTTGTGCACTTATCTTCAGCAACAACGGGCAACAGGGTTAGGGGTCGTGCAAGATGCACCACTGGTAAGACGGCGAGGGCTCCAATGTGCTTTTTGATGGTTATTAAGGTTGGTGAATAAAACTGAAAAGCAAACCCCTCAGCGGGTTTATCCAACTTAAAAAAACAAAACAACAAATTTTGACGTAAAAGAGGTATTAGAGAAAACAATGGGATTAACTGTTAATAATAATAATAATCATAATAATCATAATAATCATAACTTTATTTGTATAGCACTTATCTAAACGAGGTTACAAAGCTCTTCTAAACAGTGTGATCATGTCAAATGTTATTTTGCATTAGATTCCAATGAACTATGAGTAAAATGTGCAGGTGCTTCGAAGGCAACAAAAAAGAGACGACATGTGTAGACCCACAGAATTAGTTTTACACCCCAAGGAGATGTGTTCTCTTCTGGTGTTGCAGCAGCTCTCAACTTGAAAAATCTCTCCACAAAATCCCAGTGTGTGCTCTCACAGCAACATTTACTATTTTCTTTCCCTGTGGGGAAGCTGTTTGTTCATGATGACAAACCCGATCATAAGGGTGAGCTCTGTGGTTTGTGGTTTTCTGGCAGAGTTGTTTGTGTTCTCACATATAGACTGAATCACTGTGGACTGTTGGAAGAACAGAAAATACCAGGCTGCGATCAGGCGCGGCTGCGAGCTCATATTGCTGTTATTCCAGAAAGGACGTTTCCGTAAATAATAATCACCAATATTCAAAATATATATATATTTTCAGAATAACATTCATTCTTTGTTTGTTTATGTATATTCTTGCCTTAAGAGCCATTTATTTCTATAACTTTTCATTTTGTTGTTATCTACTGTAATAAATAGCCTATAATAATTTAATAGAGCTGTACGCTGCTCATAAAAGGGTTCTGTGCTCTCACACACACAAACACACACCAACACACACACACACACACTTTATGTGCAGGGGATTACATTCGAGGTTGTATTGATTTTTTCTTCTTCTTAGAATCCAAACTCTGAATCTCTGTTGTTCAGATGCTGTAAAACTAAGTGGGACTTCAACACGATACACTTTGTTTTCTCAGATAAAAGCTCAATATTTCCAACAATAAGAAGTGAAAGTGGGAATAACCCCTTTGAAACAGCAGGAAGTGTTTGAAGTGAATTTCTTTGGCAGTAAAAAGCAGGAGATGATTGTAAAATCTATGAATAAAAGATAGAGTGAGCTCCTGGTTTATTTCAGAACTGGCAGTGAGGAGAGTCTGGGCCACAGCCAGGAGCAGAGAAACCAAACCACTGGTTAGCATTTAGCTGATAAAGGATTGCATCCACAGGTACGCTCGCAACTGCCAAGTCAGGAGAGGACTGAGCTTATTCACAAGTTCCATCTCAGAGCAGCTGGATTCTGGAAGACGACTTCAATAAATCAGAGCCTCCCTCTAAGAAATCTGATTTAAGATATTTCATCTCAGTGAGAGTTGTTGCAGAGTACCTGCCCTTCCTCTCTCATCTTCATCTCCATCACCTTCCCTGTTTCGCTCCAGCTCCTCATCGCCTGTCGTATCGCCTCCTTTCCCAGAGCTGAGCTTTGATTGATGCATTCTTTTCATTTTCCTCTGTGTCAGTGAACAAAGTAAAATAGGGTCAATTGATATTTATATGTAAATGGTACCAGCCCACACTCAATAAAAATATACACTGGTTCCTCAATTCCTTTTGTCCCTTTACACAAATTGAATAGACATGAAAGTATTTTAACTTTTCCCGAAAGTTTGTCAGGCTGACATTTGAGGGATGGAATTAAGGTTTGCTTGCTAACTATAGTCAGTTCACTCAAAGACACCAACATAACCAGCATCATGATGATGGACGGCCACTATTGACTTGGCACAACCAAACAGGAGAAAGGTCAGAGGATGTCTGTGGGATGAAAAGCATTGGATTACAAGCAATATGCCAATTTAAAGTATCCAGTCAGCTGTATCATGCTCCAACTGTCTGTTTGGTTTGTTGACACAATCATATAACCACAGAGTTGGGTAAAGATCTTGTAGTAACGACAAAATCATTCACTCCATCCACACACACAGGAGAGAGTTGGTCATCTCAGCCACAGAACATCTTTGTAGAAGCAAAGAAGACTTACTTATTTCCTGACTTTTATTACCTACACCTTGGGAAATATTACGATGTTGATAACCTCAACGGGGGTGGCGACAAATCACAAGGTCTCCCCCGAAAATAGCTCTGTTCAGTCATTTGCTTCTCATGTTGTGTTTCAGGCATAACAAGCCAAAGATGTCATTCTGCACCAATCATAAAGTATGAAGTATATAACCACGAGGCTGGATCACATCCCTCCTGTTTTAGTCTCTTTATACAGGCTCCCAATATGTTTTAGACTTGAAAGATCTTACTGATGACAACATAAGATCTTGTTTACTTGTAAGGCTCTTCATGGCATCTCTCTCCACTATATATTTTACTTTTTAGTATGCTTCGCACTTTAGTACCTTAAGATCCTCGGACAAAGGGACTTTCATCTGCTCCAGATCCTCCGGCTGAAAAGTGTTTGCTGTTTGGGCCCCGCGGCTCTGGAACAATCTGCCTGAGGAAATCAGGTTGGCCACTCAGTAATCTCTTTTAAGTTCCTTCTTAATACGTGCTTTTATCAGAGAACCTTTCCTGATCCTACTTGGATTGAAATGTTAATTTTCTTTGAACTGTCTGTTGAACTAATGTCTAGAAAATCTGATGATTTTATGACTCATCTGTTTTGTTTTGCTGCTTGTGAAACCATTTCTAACTTGAGTTTATTCAATTATTATTATCATTATTAATCTAAGTGTTCTTCCCCCCGTGGAGAAAAGATCAGCAGCACGTAACAATTTTTTGCAACTTAATAAGAAATTAGCTTTTAGTGGTTCTTGTATTAATTACAAAAGAACCACTTGTGTAATTACTAGTGACAGAATTACACTGCTTTTTCCAGTAAATTAAAAATAATCATAATCACACACTTATATTGTGGTAATTAGCATATGTATATAGTGTGACAGGCTCACAAATATAAATATTCTGACATTCTGTCTATTATTCTCTTTGTGTCTGTTCCTGTCACATTATTTTATATATTTTTCATTCTACCTGCTCTATATCCGCATGCACTGCACTGTGTGCTCACCCTACCTCCCCTGTATAAATAAAGGTATAACTACAAATTTGTCCTGCAAACTTTACCTGTGCCAGCAGTAACCTGCAGATGGTGGCATGAAAATGTGCAGGCAGTCGCCAGCTAGCAGAATAATGCACCATCTGTTGAAACACTGTCACCTACAGCTTTGTATGGCTCCCAGTAAAAATTATGACATTGAGTTGTTGATGATAAGTCTCGGGAAATGAAAATTGAGACAACATCTGCAGTCGGCGACTTCCCCACATGACGTAAACACAGCATCTCTCTGACTTTAACTGTGCGCAAAGCACAATAGAACTTTTACCATCCTTTAATATCATGTTGTTAAAGTTGTGCTCGATGAAAGTGATGGTGAACACCTCCTGATCACAAGCGATGGCTCTACGAGCTACGAGCAAATTGAACATCTAATCTAATGTGATTTTTATTCATCCATTTGATCCTATAATGCATCGACCTGGATGCCTCTGAGAGTCATTTTGAAGCTAGTAAGAACCTGCATAGAGGACAGACAGACTCAAATTATACACACATAACTACATAGCCTGGACACAGTCCAGTTATAATGGATGAATGAAAGCTGCTATAAAGACAGCAAGAGTGAAAGTAGTAAAAAGAGAAAGCTGTTGATGGACCCTGCTGCTGCCAGGCCACAGTGTTTATCTCGCTCATTTAATGCAATTTGGAAAAGCACAACGGACATTTGTCTGAGGCAGATGTCATTTTAACAAGGCTGTAGAATGAATTATTGACATCTTACTGCTTCCATCAGATATTAACACAAACCCTGCATCTGATTGGTTGGGTGCAGAACTCGCTGTGCTGTCACTGGTCTTTGCCTCTAAATTTCCAACAAGAAAAAGAGCCAGAAAGAACGAAGATACTCTAACACCAACAATTCCCTCAGGACTTGGTGGAGACCAAAACAGATAATATAAATTTATATATTTTTCAAGTCACCAGAAGAAGAAGACAATGCTGAAGTTCTTAACACACTGTTTACTTCAACAATCAATAAAAGCAGAACTTATTTAACAGCAGCGGTATAGTAGAGAGCACTCGCCATCTTGCATTTCACTTCCTCTCTATGCACAACATCTCAACTAGTGCATGTTCTATACCAGTGCCGCCCAGTGGTATGGGGACATGCATTTAAGTGACAACAAATAGGACCCTAAATGAAAGTTAATGTTATGTTTTGTTTAGGCAGAACATTTAAGATTCAACATGTAATGACTGTGATAACCAACATTTAACCTGCATGTTAATGACATATGTCATTTACTACATCATTGTTTGGTTTATTTTAGCATTTGTGGATTTTTCTAACAATAATCTACAATATAGATTCATTAAGGCAGTTAAGGGCAGAGGATGTCACACCATGTTAAAGCCCTATGAGACAAATTGTGATTTGTGAATATGGGCTATACAAATAAAATTTGATTGATTGATTGATTGATTGATTAGATTCATGTTACCATCTTCAGTGTTTATAGAGGGTTTCTTATAGAGATTAAACAATACTTTTATCTGGGAGACCTGACATTTCTAAAGGATATAAACAAGAAATCATCTTTTTTCTTCTCTGCTGAGAAAATGTTTGACTAAAAGCAACTTCAGAAAACTGCACTTTGACAGTGCCTCAAAATGACTTTGTGAAAACTTTTCAGTGAACTCTGACATGTTAAAGACAACAAAGACCGATATCGGATGTAGTTTGACGATTTTGTCTCTAACAGCAGGCTAAACCGAACAAAAATATACCAAAGCCAGAATCCAATGTTCAAAGTGATAAAGATTAGGCCCCCCGTAGGTCCAGCCAGCCTTCCTCTGAATACGTTAGCAAATGGACTCTGTTTCCAGTCTGACTCTCTCTAATAATGTGTCAAAGTGTACTGAGCTTTGAGGCGCAGCAGTCGAACCTGGGGATCATTAGCAGTCAAACTAGGAATTAATCGCTAAGCCAAAATAACGATCGTACTCCGGGAACGAACTGGGAACGACCAACTCGCACTCTCTTTCTTCCTCTTTCTTCCGCTTCTCTTTTCATCTGTCTTTTTTACAAACCAAAGGAACCAGAGTCTTTGAAAAATGACCTGAGAGAGAAAGGCAGACAGCAGCAAAAGAGGAACAAGGGGGAAGGGTTTTAGCGTCGCACAAACTCAAGGGGGCCCAGTATTTACGGGGGAAAGGGCTTAAATGCTCCAGGCGTTGTTCAGGGACTCGGGAAGGAGAGAGGTTTTAGGGTGCAGGGCAAAAGGAAGAGAAATGAAAGGGTAGAAGAGGTGAAGGAAAGGAGAAGATGCTTATTGTTCTTCTTGAGGTTGAAGTGAGGCCAGATGCTAAATGTTAATTATATCTGCCTTCCTTCATTCTGTTCAGCGTCTCTGCACGTCATGCTATTTAATGGAAGAGGAATAACTTGTCATATCTGACAGTTTGATGCAAATAAAGGTCAGTTTCTTGTTCTTTAGCCTTTGTAAGACTACATGGATTCAAAAAACAGGATCGCCAGCTCATGAAACCTTTTACATTTCCTAAAACAGTTTAATGAAAATCTGCTTCCATTCAACATAAATGTAGTTTGAAGTCAAACAGCCAAGAAAGGAAATAAGGCAAACCAGAGATCCACAGTATCTGTCTCAGTGACTCATTGTCTCTTCATTTGATCTTTTAGAGGTCCAGACCTTTCATTGCAGGACTGCTTTGTCTTCCTGTCACTGGAGATGGATCTTTTTCACCCTGGCTATATGTTTGGGTTCACTGTCATGTTATAGAATGCATCTGTAATGGTAGATTTGACAGCCATTTGTGTAATTGCTTTCCATTCTCACAAGATAGCAATGTCCCAACAATGTGCCAGGTTACAACAACACACCCTTAGGTGCTCAGTTCCCCATCTGCATGCCTAAGTGTCCTTGGGCAAGATGCTGAACCCCGAATTGCCCCTCATAGAACAAAAATGTGCTGCTAATAGATGCACTGTATGAATGTGTGTGTAAATGGGTGAATGTAAAACTGTACTTTAAAGTTCTTTGAGTGGTCATCAAGACTAGAAATTCTGCACAACACTAACTATATGTACCAGAGGCTCTCGTACCAAAGTCACTGGCAGTTTGCAGTGTGTTCACTCCTGCAGTTAAATCTCCTGCTACTGTTATTGAGTTCTGAGGAGGCTCAACAGGCATTTCGCTGCAGGCTGATATAATTTAATCAAGCTGTCAATGGCAGATCTCCCAATCACTAATAAATCAACTGTAACCTTTCCTAAACCGTATTGGACGTTACACACCACTCACTGGGCTGTCATTGGTACTCCTAACATTTGTCAAGCTGGAGAAACACGTCAGAATATGTCCTGAAATAATTTACTGGTGAATATATAAGACATGCAATCTCTGTGGCAGTTTTACTCTCCTGCCACACGTCATGTCCTCAGCTCCAACACTTTCTTCATGGTTGCTAGGAAGCTATTTGCAACAGTACTGTAAATCCTCGTCTTGGGCCGTATATACGATTGGTTTCCCTCTGGCTTTCAAAGCTAGAAGTCAGCGTGATGTCTGGGCGCAGTAATGCAGCGCTGCTTACTGATTTGGTTTTGTTCTGTTGTTTTGTCATGAGCGACTGGCTGCAGGCTGTTTGGGTGAGCGATGAGGAGCCGTGTCTGAGTGAACGGGCTGCAGGGTGGCCTGCGCTGGAAAATAGAATCACACACTCTCTCTCACACACACACACACACACACACACACACACACACACACACACAAACACACACACAAACACACACACACACACACACACACACACACACACACACACACACACACACACACACACACACACACACACACACACACAGACATACATGCATCCACACATTACGTTGAGATACAGATGTCTCACTCCAACACTAAAACTCAGCTGTCCTCACACACTCTGCTCTCTCTGCTCTCTCTGCTCTCTCCCCTCTCTCTCCCCTCTCTCCCCTCTCTCTCTGTCTTTTATCTTGCCCGCTCTCTCTCTCCCCCTCTCTTATTTCTCGTCGCACTGCTTCTGGCTGTGTGCAAATTCATTCACTGTGAAAATGGATGGCAGCTCGGCGCCGCACAGTTTCATTCAGTCCTCTATTCAGTTAGCCACAGAGTCTCTGCATGCTGCTCTCACCCACATTTCCCATGAAGTTACACGTCTCTAATCGCTCATGCAAACTGACACACAAGTAATTCATTTAAAGATCAACGTCACAAGTCGGATCACTGACTTTCTTCACCCTTAATGCTCCCACTCTGGGTGGATGTCTCCCTTTGCTCTCAGACGTCATGTCCACTAAGCTGCATTGCGATTGATGGGAAAATTGAATATGGATGAATGAGCAGCGTGGCCTTAGATGGCTGTCATAACTTCACCAACACATACTTTCAACTAGTCCCCACAGAGGAGGCTGCCACGACACAACTGTCGAATGGAGATCCCCCATCTCCTGGACTTTTACATCAAAAGCTGATGGATTCATTTCTCCAACATGTCAGAGGGCAGCTTTTTGTTTGATTTCACGGTTTCCTGTTGGTCTTTCATCTTCACGTTTGAAACTTCAGTTTGTACTGTACATCTGCGCCGGTGATTGTAGTTGTGTATGTCAAATCTGAACAGGTATTCTTCTCCCCTCCCTCTCTCCACAGATGCGAAGCACTCGAGGTGTGTCCGTTTGGCCTGTGGGATTTGTGGGTGGCAGAGCTTACGAGCGCCCCCTGGTGTCCGGGGGCAAAGTGGTGGGCTGGTACACGGGCTGGAGACCGGACAGACCCTTCGCTACAGACATGGCAGGTAAGGAGCGGCTCACTGATCTTAAGCATTGCATGGCATTACAAAATAAGTCATGCTCCCTTCTGATTGAACGTGAAAATATTTGTTATAGACTATGTTACATACATAATATGATATCCATCCATCCACACATTGGCCTAGCCACATTCTGTTTCTGAACATTTACTATGTAAGCTTTCATGGTGCCCAGAGGATGATTCCTTAAAATGTCAACGACCCCCAAGACTCTTGACCAACACTTTATTTTATTAGATTTTTACAGTAAAATTCCCCGAGCTCATCTATACTCCCCAGAGGATAAACCATTGCTATTTTGAACACTACATAAATGTAGTTCTAGCAGCACACCCATGCTGGAATATGAGTTTTACACACCATGTGTCACATGTTTGATTTGCATAGTTCCATGAAAATCAATGGGCACATCTGAACTAGGGTCTAATGAAAGACTGTTGCCTTATGGGCAAAGTGGAACGCGCCATTGACCTAAAAGCAACGATACCTTGGTAACCATTCTGCTTTTCTGATTCCATAACACTTTTTGCATCACTGTTAAGATCAAGTCGAATCAAGGAACAATAAGACGTTTGAGTTGTTTTGGTAGAAATTATAATAATTTCACTCAACTTGCAGATACTTTTTGCAATGTGTGACTTTGGCTATATTTCATGCGTTGTCTATTTGCAGGTCCTGTTACTCTCCACTTAATCCTGTCTAACATAGCATCTAATGTTTGATTCCTCTCTTTGGCCATCAATGCTGTTGTGGAAACATATAACGATTTTATGGATCAGTTCATTAATTACAGAACAGTTCAAACTCAGCTGTACTCATTTGGCTTTCATCAGAGCAGAGAACAAACAGAAAACTATGAGCAATTTCTTTTTCTCTGCAGAAAACAGATAGCTTCTCTACTGAGTTTTTTCTATGGATTAATTTGCCTAAAATGAGATTTCGTCTTTCCAATTTATTGTTCTGACTGTTACTCCTCCACGCAGGAGCTGCTGTGCTACTTTGCTTGATTGTTCCATCCTGAGATAAATCGCAAAGCAGGATTGTGGAGTGTTGTGAGTGAAAGTGTTTTGAAACGTAACAGACTGGAAGGAAACCGAGCAAGAACCGAGTGGAGTGAAAATGAAAGAATAAGGCCTGAGGAAACTCACCAGCTTATGTGTTCTGTACTCTTAGTGTTGAGTACGTATAACATATGGTAGACTGACAGACACTTCATCCTCATTAAGTTGCTTATTCCGTTTGATCGCTTAAATGTTTCTAGAGTGGGTCGTCCACTAATTGGAAGGTCGGAGGTTCGATCCCCGGCTCCTGGAGGAAGACACTGAAACGTGGCTGTGAATGGGATGAGATTGAGGTGTGCTATATATAGAGGCGCTGTATGAATGTGTGTGTGTGAATGTGACTCATACTGTAAAGTGCTTTGAGTGTTTGTTAAGTATAGAAAAGTGTGATATAAATGCAGTCCATTTACTGCAAATGTATTTCCACTCAACGTTTTATGTACATTTTGAATTGACACATGATTGATCAGCATGGATGGAAACACCGCACATTAAAAACCTGAACATTTTAGTTATGTTCACCATCCAGGCCCAGAGGAGAAAATAAAGTTGCAATAAAGAATCAATCTGATTTTAGTTCACTAAGTGAAGTTCTGTGGGATGGGTTTCTCCTTTATTCCCTGGTCAGTGCACTGGTCCCTTGTTGCTATCACCCACCATGACATGTCTCCCCCCTCCACCAGACAGACCAATGAACACACAGCACACGTTACAAGAAATCAAAATGTCCCAAAAACTATTTATAACATGCCATTGTAATAATGCTACCAGTTGTTTGTCAGGGTCATGGTGGATTATATTCCACCTCCTACCAACAGCGAACTTTAGCTTCTTCCCAAGTAGTCTTCGATGTCTAAACTTACAGGAACAGCTCACTGCATATGCACTTAATTTTTTGGGTACAGTCACATGTGTTTTCTTAGCTTAGCATAAATCCAAGCAGGGAAAAACTAGGAGCCTATATCTGTCTGAAGTGAAAAAGTATAAACTTATCATCACCTCTAAAGCTTTACACTGTTCATCTCATTTTTTATTTGAATATAAAGTGTTTACCTTATAAAAAACGGCAAAGATGTTACACTGAAGCACTGGGTGAATATATATTAACTGTTTAAGACACCCCCTCCTAAAACCACAAATATAAATGTAATATTTTAGCTAAGATCTTTCTCTGCTCTACACTCCTCCACTAATCTACTCTCAAAAACAAATGAAAGTGAAATAGAGAAATTCAAACTGTTTCTTTAAACCTGGCAAACAATATCAGCCTTTATGTCCGTGATTTCTGGCAGTTTGGATGTTGTTGCTCGGGCAGAATCTGAAGTCTCAGATGTTAGAGCTTCATCAACACTTCATTACACTAAAGTAAAGGCTTTTTAGAAATGAGCATGTTTCCCTATTAAACTGTTCTTGGTGGCAGATCTGAAAGTTCTCATATGAATAACTTTTGAAACATTCTGATGCATTTCAGACATTACTGACAAACAAGCAGATGTCATCCTGATGATTGGAGCACTGAATCACATGATGCTCCAATGGTCTGTCCTGGAAATGACAAACAATCTTTTTCATTTAGTTTGTTGGCTCCATTGATTAAGTCATTTTGTAAATGGAAACACACACATCAACTTTCTTTTGACTGTCCTAAAATGAAAATGGAGAAGTTGTCTTCTCTTTACTCGTCATAAAGGAAACAAATCAAATCACCACTTGAGTTGGTCACTGTGCTGGGAATGGATCTGAACCACTCAATAAATGCAGAAACAAATTGTATACAATATATTTAGACAATCTTACCACATTTATGTCATTCAAGCGTCTCGTAGAACAATTAACATACATTACATATTTCTTATATAGAATTTCTGGAAGCCAAGGTCACGCAGCATGCAGGCTGTTGTCCAGTCCATTGATTGATGGAAGGAAAGGGCACACTGTCACACGGTCGGTCCAACTCTAACAACGTATCATACATCATGTATTTGACACAGAGGCCCCTTACTGGGATTAAATGATAACCAATGTCTAAAACAATTATATCTACACTGTTCACCTTTGAACCAGTTTGGCAGCATAGCAAACTTTTTACCACAGCAACACTTATATTTTCTGTAATGTCGTTGTCTTCAGTACACTGCTTGCATAGATCTTACTGTAATATTTCCACACACGCCAAATTTTATTAGACATATAAAATCTCTTGTAAATGAATTACCCAACAGAGGTCAATTATGCCTCTTATAATGTTTCACAGTCCAAGCTAACGAGCTAACGTTAGCTGCAGGGATTTGTCTTTCTTCAAGCTGTCAAGCACTTGCATCAGCTTTTAGAAAATGATTTGTGTTGGACCGACTGTTTCCTCAGGTCAGATTTGCCAACCTGGCTTACTTTGCTTTTCACATCACAAATACTGCAGTGAGTGTCGTCCTCGTCATCTTTTGCAAAAGTGTAGCCACACTTGGGACAGCTTTCGGCTCGCCAATGACCTGACTCACTGTGCTGCCATGTTAGTCTCTTCTTCTTCTTCTTCTTCTTCTTCTTCTGCTGCTTTCAGGTGCATTACTGCCACCCTCTGATCTCATGTTAGTCTCGCTCACTCTTTCAATTTCTCTCAGTACTCTGTGACTCTCTCACATAGACTGTATATAGAGACGGACGAAATGACAGCTCCTCAAACGTGAGGCCAAAATGTCTCAACCGCCCCCTTGTGGCTGACTGCATTACAGGTCATTAACCCTGCCTCCTCCATATTAGCAGATGGGACATGGGCCAAACTAAAAGTCAAAGTAAACATCAAGTGTGATCACAGCTGCAAGATGGCAGGGTTCGTATCTGTAATATTTTGGAGGTATTTGTGAATATTGGGAGGAATATTGCTCTCTCACCTGATTCTCAAGTAGCCAAATTTGGCACCGTATGATTTAAAGTGAATCTGTACTCAGTAGTACTGTCAGAATTCAGTTGGTACCCTCAAAAGTAAAGAGTTTAGTACCAAACCCTGTTCACAACAAGGACTGACACATCCTTTAAGTACAGAGTGGATCTAAAATCGACTTCTGCTGCAGTGACACTGATGATAAATAAATGCGAGTTTATAGAAAGAAAACTCTACATCTAAATTTGTCTTGTAGTTATTATCATCATCATCCGTAAAGTAAAGACTCAGACAAACGTCTGCATCAATCTATTTGCATCTTCGCGTCTCCTGTGCAACCTTCCAATCAGAGGAATGAGCAGAACTAACGCTTCCTCTGACCTGAGAGAAAAAGAATTAATCACACTGACCGAATAATAACACCCTGTCAGTCACCACTCATCACGCCACTTCACCCACACATGCTCTGAATTTAGAATCTGCTGGAGGTTTTGTCGTCGAATAATCTTAAATGTCAAAGTGTTTCCTAAGCAGAGGGTTTCACCAGATACCAGTGATGATTTCATGCTTGTTTCATTCCAAACCCATATGTGGACACAGCTGAGGGCAGCGCTGTGGAGCACACACACACTCACACACGCACATCCACACGTACACACCGGTATGCCCTGGGGTTTAGTGTTAATTAAACCACAATAACAAGAAGTGATTCTCTCTTTCTCTCTCCTCCACCTCTCCTGCTTCACCACGGCCACGATCTCATCCCACCATCCTCCTCTCAACCTGACTGTTCCACCTAATCTCACCCTCACACGCAAACACACACTGTAATTATCAGCCTTACTTTTACACTGCTCTACATAATTACACTGTCAATTTGCAACCCAAAGATTTACAGCCTCGGCTGTATTACCAAGCACTTTCTGCTTTTTTTCCCTCCAAGAATAACAATGACTGTGCCGAGCGACCGCCCCAAACTTTATTCACTCTTAAATTATTATTCATAGGATTTACAATAGGGTGTCTGCAGAGCGCTGAGTGAGTGCCAGTGCGTGTCCTAATAGTGTTGTGTTATACAGCGCTGTATTGTTAGCGGACCGCTATAAGCCTTCCTCCCATCTACTGCTCTGTCTCATTTAGCAAGACACAAAGGAGCCAGGACAATGATTGTGTGGAAATATTCACATGTGCACACACAATTACATCATGCCATCTATTGGAAACACGCGAGCACACACCTGCGAGCACTCGGTGCACATACGTTCCAAAAGCACAATAGACAAATCTTTGCAAAACAGGACAACTGAATATACACTGTAGGTGCACATGCAGACAGGCAATGCAATTATGGTTGTGCGCTTGTTGAAGTGGTACTTGTGTACCCTGGGATGGGGACATCAGAGTGTTTAAACCCCAGTGACACAGGTGCTTGTACCCAGCTCCTGAGATGGAGAGATGAGAGGAGCAGAGAGGAGGATAGAGACAATGTGCAGGAGGAGTGGAAAACAAAGCCGAGTGCCGTCCTCCTGCACTGGAGTGTTCTAGTAAGAGCCGAGCAGAAAACAGGAGGAGCTGAATAACAAGTGCGAAGTGTGTGCGAAAATATTAATTAAACAGAAAGGTTTGCTGAACTGTACATTTCAATGAGTTTTTAGCTGTTTATTGTAATGTCCAGTAATATTTGTTTGTACTTGGTGGTTTGGCTCTGCTCGTGTGAGGCTCAGGAACCCGTTTCAGTTAGGCTGAGTCAGATTGTCCTTGAGCTCACAGACTGCCCCCCCCGGTAAGATGAGCAACATTTGTTAAACATTTCAAGGAGAGGTTGCAGAGGTCAACACTGGTGATCAATACTGGTGATCAATACTGTATGCCATATGGACCTTTGACAAACAGTTCAATTTCTTCCAGATCTTAAATTCACATCTCATTGTCTTAAAGGGTTCAACAATTAAAATGTTAACTAGAGTGGCTCTCACTAGAGTACATACCTGCGCCAAGGCACAACAGTGTTCTTAAGAAAACACTTTTAAATTCATTAGATCTGGACCAGATTAAACGCAAATATCAGTCCCCTATACATACTGAATCATTTTCATCAAGATCCATGAATTATGCTGCGAAATCCAGGAAAATGTTGAAAAACAAAAATCTCATGATGTTAAAGAAAGTGAAAAAACATTCCTTGATCTGCCACATTAGTTGGTCCCTGACCCATACCTCATCCTTCCACCAGGTTTTGTGGTTCTCCGTAAAGTAGTCTTTGTATAATCTTGCTTATAAACAAACCAACAAACAAACAGACAGGGGTGAAAATGTGACCTCATTTCCAGAGGCCCCAACAAGAACCAGATTCAGAGATATTTAAATCTGATCTGTGATAATCTTTGCTTCGTTCACTTTACAATTGTACTCGAAGGCTGTAAGAGGACATAGAGGAAGTGTTTACGTTTATGAATATCAGTAAATCGATCTGCATTTATCTATATCTATAGAATGAGTGATTCCTACAGTATTTGTTTTCCACAGCAGCTTCATCCTATATGAAATTCTTCTCCTTCGGTTCATTAAATCCCTGCAGCTGTTTGAAGGCAGCGGGACGGATACATCGGTGCATCCACTGCCTCAGATTTGAGAGCGTGGTGTTATTATGCACGGCTGTCCACTGTGTTTACCTTCATTAAGTCACAGGCAAATGACACCAAAATAACAACACAAGCCACAACTCGGCAGTCTGCCTGTTTAAGCAGCAGACGTCAGAATACAGGGGTTTCTCAATCCCCGGAGTCGCTGCCTCCTTTCCAACTTTCTCTTCAGCAGACGGAGCATTTGAGGTTTTGTTCTTGAAATGTATAATGTGCCACCTTTTATGATATGATGAGACAACTAATGGGGGGAGATTATGGGATAAAATAATTGGCACAGCTTTTTCACAGCAATGAGACCAGTTACGGGATTGACTGAAATTGTACTAATCACCACACCCTCACCTTCAAAGTGCCCCTTTGCACTGCTGCACCTACATGAGCCTGGGGACGGCTAGAAGACTTTCTGCATTGCACTTGGTAAAAGGTCGTCAGTGTTGGTCTCTGCTGGTGAAGTTGTCTTTTAAATGACAGTTGACAATTATTATCATTAGTCTCATTCTGACAAATGCGTTGCTGTTACTTTAGAGCTTAAGGATCTGAACTCAATCTCTTACATTCCTGAAGACGCGTGAAAACTAAGCAAAATACAATGATGAGTGTTCAGTGTTTACACATGAGCAGTAAAAATGTTGCTCTCTGTCTGCATCCTGCACCATAGACTGCATCTAGAGATTGATGACAGGACGTCTGCTTGAAAGTGAAGCAAAGGTCATAAACCCTACCTCCTCCATGTTAGCAGAAGGGACATGGAGCTGAAGTACTCGTCAAAAATACATTTTTCTGAAAGATGGTTTCTGTCATGTTAGGTAGTCCTAATCCCACTGATGTATGCGCAAGTGGCCATGTCTCTGATCTGTTTGGTAATTTGATGCCGAGCACATGCATATGTGTGGTCTCGATTCCATGGCTCCCCCGATCGCTTCAATCGCTTCTGTGCAGACGCTGGCTCTAGAGTCAGTGATTGGTGCAAGATGGCAGCGTTCACATCCAGGATATTTTGGCTATTTCTTGTAGGAAGTGGAGACGTGTCATCGATCTTCATAAACAGTCTACACCGTTCTCGTATGTATAGAAACACAGGGGGCATGATAGTGGAAAAGGAGAAAGCTCCAGATCACCCGTCTCAGAGTTACACATTCTGCAGCATTTCAGGTTTCCACATGTGACTGCAGTGAATCAAATTGTTTTCCTTTTTTCCTGTTTACTTGTTAACGCTCACTTCCTCTTGTCCTCTCATTGTATCACACTTTACGTAACTTTGTTTTTAACATTATAAAAATGTCCCTAGCATGTAAATGGAGCTGTATAGAAGTTCTAGCAGGTGGAGCAGTGAGCGACACTAATTTGCCACCGATGTTTCCCTGAGAAAGCCCCGAGAAAGAGGCTGAATCCAAGTCGACATGAGGACTTTTAAACCCTTTGTCATACTCGCTGTGATCTGATCCCTTTCATCGCTTCCGGTCTGCAGGGCTGCTCCGTAGAACAGTGTTTAAACCTCAAGTGTTTCCATGGAGATTGATCAAAATTCCAGACCATGTAACTCATCTTCAAAGTATTTTACTGAATGGTTCTTAACAGTATTGATGCTGGCAACGTCTGCGTGATATGTGCAGGTCTGCTGCGTTACATCGGAGCAATAACAGATACAGTCAGAGTATGTGGGAAAGATTTCCTGTTAGTACATGAGCTGCCACACACTATTTCATCCCCATTAAGCCCTGAGCTGAGGGACCTCAGACTGTCCATACTGACACAAAGAAACCTTTGGATTAAGTGTGGATTAAAAATGTTTTAATAGTCAGATGCCCATTTGAATATTGAAATCGTTTTTTGCTTGTTGTACCTGCTCCTGCTGTGCTCCTCCAACCTGGAGATAAGGGACAGAATTCACAAACCTTGTTTAGTGCAAAAAAATATATTACAACGTTTATCTGAGGCAAATATGAGGTTTTAGACTTGAAAAACGGTGAACCTATAATTTGAGTCAACAAGTCTTCATGTGCAGTAAAGACCAGACACTAGGATGTTTCTAGCCCCAGGAAGGATGGCTGAGAAATTGCATTTAGGCTCTGGATCCTTCTGTCAATGTAAGTAAATGTCCCAGGTTTGTGTAATTGCTATGGGCCCCTGGCAACAGGCTATAAACAGGGAATAAGCTCACACAATTTATACAGAATGAAAGTCTAGTTTCGAACTTCCACTTGTTGGTAACGTACTGCAGGCTCAGGGCCTATGGGAAATATTTTTTTCCTCCAAATGGGTAATGTAGCATTAAATAGACACATATACCCTCATATAGGTCGGTGAGACTGGGTCAGGGATAAAGTGGGACAAGGTTAGTGCAGAGTCTGGACAATAGCCTCCGGGGCAAACATGGTTGAGAGAAGCTGTGATCTCCATATCACAGAGGCTGGCTGCAGGGCAGGAGATGTCTATCTTGTAATTGCTCTCATATCTATCTGCTCCACCTGAGCTGCATTTATCTGTGTGATTAGCCTGCAGTATCGCACACAGAGCAGTAATTCACCTGATAGCAGTGTGACCCAACAATTGTATAGGTATTATATCAGGGTCTAAAAGCTTTGTTATGGTCTTTAAGTAAACACTTAATGTTGCCAGAGTTTTCTTTCCTCCTAAAATACTATGGAAATCTGTCAAATGTAAAATGAGCTGTTCAATGCAATCTACAAACAGGTTTGAATGAATAGCTCCGAGATTCATCCAGGTTTATATACTGTATTTGTCAATATTGCCTGCTATATGAGCCCATGTGACAACACAGGATGAGATTATCTGGAGGATCCACTGTGACCAAGTGGGTGTGCTGATGACATGTTTTACAAGACAGATGTAACTGAATAAAAAAGAATACAAATATCTCAGAATGAAGAAGTGGTGCAGTACACGTGTAGGGCAGGTGGCAGAACTTTCGGTGCAGGACTCTTCTTGCTGCACCCCCCCTCACCTGAACGCCTCACCGGGCGAAGCTCCTGCTCCGTTGTGCATGTGTGAAAGGAAAACCCCAGAGAAAGTGCATCAGATGTGTTTTCGTCTGGTCACCACACTAATCTGAAGTTTTCAATCCCCCAAAACTGAGACCTTTGTCTAGTTTTAGTTTATCATATAAACTTGAAGACTCCTGGGCTGCATTTTAGTCTGGACGTGCATAAATTGACACGTTTACTTCCTAACTGAGTCCTATCAGTCAGGACTGGACTACCAGCAGTGAATGAAAACAATTTGAACACTATACCGTCAGTAACAGTTCCTCGCTGTCATCTGTTTAAGGAACAAAATCCCCAGTTTTACTTTTTGCCATTATTGTTCCTTGTATGTTCTGTTACCAAGCAACCAATTGCAAAAAGGTAATGTGCATCCTGTCTGCACACGGGCAGTGTACATACATGCATGGTCATGTGATATGTACTCTCAGGTGAGTTAACATGAGATTAGATCTGAACTAAAACATTCGTCAGGACGCAGTTTATTTTTAATATGAAACACTGGTTTTAAATGAAATCATAATAATGTGAACACACCTTAAACCAAAGAGTGATAAGCTGCATGCATTTGCATGTCTGCAGTTTCCCTCTCTGTGTGTGACCTGCACTGACGCTCACATTACTCAGAGGATGGCTATCTGCCATCTATGTGTTAGTAGCCCAGGAAAGCTGCAGCCTAGAAGAAGCTGTTCAGTCAGGAGGGGGGGGGAGAATGGTGAATTACTCTGGGTGAATTCCCACACTATCGCACTGATTGCCAAGGCGTGCCACCCACTAACAGATTGCATAAATAATATTCAGTAATTATGGCGAGACCTTGAGCTTGGAGGATCACAGCAATTTCTTACATTATCCTCCTGTCACGCTCAAAACTAGAAACTTCAGCATCCCTCAGAGATCCTGCTTCAAATGTGAGCACACCTACTCTTGAACTCTTTTGACTGGGTGTTTAGGGAGCGCACCAATGCTTCATCTCTTTTACTACGAATTATGTATGCTCTTAAATTCACCAGAGAGATGAGATCTTTCCATGTGTTCCTCGTCCCTTAACATGTTTTTGGTGATCTTACCTTCTACGAGTGAAAGGAAAAAAATCCTTTTAAAGGCTTCCGGTTTGATGCATTCAGGTGTTTGTGTGAAACTCTAACCTTTGAGATTTTTGAGTCAAACAGCAACAAACAACATACAGTATATGTGTGCTCCTGCTTACCTTTCAGATTTAAAGAAATAGTTTGACATTTTGGAAATGACACATATTCGGTCTCGACAGTGAGATGAGGATACCAGTCTCATATTTGTACTTGAAGCACATTGCTGCAGCCTGGAGTCTGATGTTGTGTTTCAGCTCGGATGTCTGATTTTTCCAACTTTCTACTTGAAAAAGTGCAATGGACGCGCCCAATCACAGTCAGAGTTCCCACTTGTGAACTCGGGGTTAATTTCATCTACCCCGACTTCACGGAGAAGCAGTTGTCTGACGTCACACAACAATGGTACCGCTCATGGAGATACTGTAGCAGTCGTCTACCCTCTGTTGGACTCTTGTTTTCTCATTTGTGAAGATCTCCTTCGTATGTATTGGAATGTGTTTCCAAGTATAAAAGTGCCGTAAAATAACACGTATAATGGTGCCTGTTGCCTCATGCATCGTTTCCCCTCCTCTGCTCTGTTTGTGTATGAACTGGCTGCACTGGTCACAGTTGAATTGTCTCATCACGAGCCAAATACACATCAGCGCCTCACGGTCAGCCAGGTCTGTTTACGGTTGACATTGTGCCATCACCGTGCATTGGAACGTTGGGAAGTCGGAGCTCGGCCATTTCACAAAGTGCTGGAGATATGTCCCCAGTGTAAATGGCACCTATGACTTGAGCTAGTGAGCTAGGAAATGTAGAGAAAATGGTGAATCAATGTTAAAGACACAGTCACAATAGTAATAATTACTTTTATTTATTTGACAGAATGAGTTTTTGATATATTATAACTGAAAAATATGATTATATGCTACTTAACATTGATATGAAATCATGTTGAACTTTCAAGAATTGTGAAACTCTTTGGGAGAGTTTGTCTCCCAAACTGTATCTCCCAGGTAGTTCAATTTAAATGAATGTGAATGTACAGTAGGTCTTTTCCTCTCTTCCAATTTCTGACTCAGCAGGAAGGCAGAGAGTTAGTCAGCGGGAGATGCTGATGGTTTTAGTGGTTGGTTTGTGTTTAGCCCAGTGGGGATATCCTGATGCAAACAAGACAGAGGACAAGAAATCGTACACACCCATATAGTCATGAAGACTTTATCTGGAGAAAGTCCTGCTATGATGTTTTTGAACAGAAGGAGAAACATTCAGTTTTGGACATTAGAGATATTACCTGCAAATTACCACTTTCTTTACAGAATATGTTTTTTTCCTTGAGAATAAATGTATTTTAAATCATTCAGATATGTTAAGTATGTGTTTTATGCATCATTCAGATATGTTTAGTGTGTGTTTTATGTGTACAGACACACTAGCAGTGAGGATCCAGACAGTGTTGATTAGTTGATCGATCAGTCCATCACTTTGGTCCAGACCGAACTATTGGATTAATATGTTTCATCTGGGATGAACTGTACTGACATCAAGTGATCAGCTGACTTTTCATCTAGTGCCAACATCGACTAGCAGGTCAAAATTTTAAATTGCAAATTTTGTGTCATTGGCCACTGTAAGGATGCTATACCACGCTTAACTAAATTGGCCACCATGCGAACATGCCCTGCAATAAATTAGCATTTTAACATAATCATCGCAAGCATGTTGATGTTAGCAGTTAGCTCAAATCCTCACGTAAGACCTGACATTGATGTAAAAACTAATGTATAATTCATATTCATTCAATGAAGGGATTAAGGGGGATTAGGATGAGAGCAGCCTAAAATACACAAATCTCAAGGTTTACTTAATTGAAATCCGCCCCACGTCATGCTAATCAGGAGCATAGCCTACAGTGTAGCACACCACTATACATAAGTACTGTAATTCTTCAATATTCAGTAGTATTCAATACTGTTCCCTAGTACAACATACTAATATATAGAAATGATGATTTGCCTCCTGACAGGACTCTTAACTCTCAGATATCAAGTGATAAACATATGATCTCATGATGAACGTGTAGAGGACAACGTGTCAGTGGCATCTCATGAAAAAAAAAGATTTGGCACTAAGGTGAGAAAAGACCACACCACAAAAGGTCAGTGAGTTGAAGGCCAGCAGCATTCGTCAGCTGTAAAAGAAAATAAGTGATGTATTCAAAACAGCTTGAGGCAGCTACAGATGAGAACGTGAGGGAGAACATGACATTTGTCCCTCTTTTCTGAAGCCATAATCCACATTGGCTTTACTTGTCACTTGTCTGTTTCAGGCATCACCTTTTAGCTGCAGCTGGCAGACACCCTGTCCTGGGTTTGTTTCTGTTTTGCCTTATGTTAGGTTAAACTTCACAAACCATTTTAATCAATCACGTTTATTTAGTGTTTATAGGTTCAGTTTTTCTTTGGCACTCACCTTCCCCACCATGTGCAAAATGGTGGAAGTGGAGGAAGTGACGCTACACTTGAATTCATACCTTTGGTGACACCGGCAGTGATGTCACCGGGAGCAACCATGTGTGAGGGGAGGTGTAGAAGGTTTTGTAAATATTATTTGCTGTATTTTGTATATGGTGTATGCTTGGTGACCAGTTCTAGCACAGGCAGTTATTTAAGGTAGTTCTTATAGATCGCCTTCCCCTGCCGTTGTCAGAGGAGTGGCTAGCACGTCATGCGTCATGCTCGCCAACATATATGTACTCCGCCCACGCTCACCACCAGAGGAGGGAGGTGGGAACATGCTTACAAACACAAAATAAAACAACAATAAATAATATGAACATAACTATTAATTATATTAAATATTAAATGCGGCTCCTACAAGAAGCAGATTATGGTCTGGTGTTGGAATGGGCTATATAAGCAGTTGTCATTTCATTTTCAGGGGGTGAAAAGACATTGGTGTGTAGCCATGTGCATGTGATGTTAATTTAAATAGCTTTGTATGACTTGAGTTTTGTTCAGTTAAGATATGTTAACTTTTATTCTGTTTCTTTCGCTTTGTTCATTTTTTTCATCACGC
This sequence comes from Hippoglossus hippoglossus, assembly GCF_009819705.1. Lineage (NCBI taxonomy): Eukaryota > Metazoa > Chordata > Actinopteri > Pleuronectiformes > Pleuronectidae > Hippoglossus > Hippoglossus hippoglossus. The sequence continues at coordinate 21,679,571 of NC_047165.1, read as the reverse complement.
ATATAACATGGGACCACTGTTTTATTACATAAACACTTGTTTGACACCTGGACGCTGGTTCTGAGTTGGGCCTCCTACAAGATTTACAGGCCACTCTGGTATGCACACAGTCCTGAATTTAAAGGTTCAATTGTAAGATTGAGGTGAAATTGATCTATAGGCTGAAATTGAATATAAAGTAATCCAAGTGATGTTTTCACTAGTGTGTCATCATCTAAAAGAAGGAGAGGGTGCGTTGAGGTTCAGGTGCAACGTGCAACTTCACCACTAGATGTCACTAAATTCTACACACTGAGCCTTTAAGAGCAGCAGTCGATTAAAATGCTAAATGACTATAACAATAAGATTGAACACAGACTAGAGGAGAATAGAGGCCAGTGTGTTGCCATCAGGCAGAGTGACCATTCAGAAACAATTTGCATTATAAAGCCCATGGTGGGCGGCTCTGTCTCATCTCTGGACTCATCGTGTGGTCACCTCCAGATCTGTTGCCGTGGGGTCGTACAACACATCAGATGTGTGAATGCCGTGTTCCACACACATGTTGGCACAAGGTTAAGTTACAGAGGTTGATGGTAAGCTTTAGCTTTTGGGTTTAGTTTGTTGCATTTGATCTATACATACATTATTATACACATATTATATATAAAGTGAACTTGTAGATCCTGTGAGTCATTGATTGCAGCTGTAGAAGCTTTTCTTTTCAACCTTCAGGCCAGTGTGAGGTTGTAAAATAAAGTAATTATGTAATGTCAGGTTGCCATTTTTCCCAGTCACCACTTTTTCTAATCAGATTGATTAAATCTGATTACAGGCCGACTATTAATCCTCACCTTGATGCAACCCACTGCAATCATCTTCCATCTGACTCTCTCATGCTCTCCTCCTCATCTATAGCACAATTATCACAGGAGAATGGCAGACCCCTGTGGTAAATGAATTTCATATCAGCCATATCATAGTCATTAGATACACTAATGCACTCTATCATCTTCTGCTGTGATTATAATAGACTCATAATGTGCTTTTAATTCATGCTGGCTAGCCCTCTCACCCTCTCTCCTTCTTTGTTCTACCACTTCCTCGCCTACGTCCCCGTCTCTGCCGCAGGTTTTGCAGTGAACCTCCAGGTGATCCTGGCGAACCCGCGGGCGCTGTTCAAGCGGCGTGGCTCCCAGCCCGGGATGCAGGAGTCCGACTTCCTCAAGCAGATCACCAAGGTCACCGAGTTGGAGCCCAAGGCCAACAACTGCACCAGGGTCAGTAACCAGACACCACTATCACCGTGGCAACAGACGCAAAGTCTTTTTGTCATAATAAGTCATAATACTGGTCAAGGTCCCGATTTGATTTATGCATGAGCGCATTCACTGTTTGTGCCTTAAAATATTCATTCCGGCATCCAAACAAATACAGTATCCTGGTGTGAACAGATAATGTGCTAAACAGACACTTTTGCAATTTTGAATTTACACAAATTAAAAATTGAAGGCCTTTAAATGAAAAAACAATCCACATAATACAAACACAGGTTGATAAAGTATGTCCCATAACACCAAACCTTTTTATATTCAGTGAGGCTCAGTAACTTTTCATCCGTTATAACCAGATTGGTTGTGCAGACAGGATGAGGCTTGACTGATGTTGCACAGTGTTATTTTTACCTCATGACCCGATTGTGCAGCGTGGCACCTTGTGCGAATTGATAGAAGATGGGATATTTATGAACCCAAGTTCGGGACAGTCTCAAACAATTAGTCTCTTTTACAACTGGCTTTGGTTTTTTTCAATAGCTTTTTCCATCTCTACCCTGATCAGCTGCAGCATTTAAAGAGCAACATAGAACTTCATTTTAGATTGAACACGCCCCCTTCACAAATTCCAGACAATACACTCAACCCCCCCCCCCCCCGAGCTGTCTAGTGTTAGCTTAGCAGGGCTCCAGGGGATATAGCTGATGTGAAGAGAGGGTTGAACAAATGATGTGAGATAAAGTGACTGTACTCATACTTTACTACTTCAAAAAGATGATTTTAGTGTAAGATTTTACTTTGAAGTCCAACATACATAGTGGGGAATATTTGCACTTTGAACAAGACAATCAAAATCATACTAATCAGACTTTTACAAAAGGTGCATGTGTATATGTTGGGAGCAGCTAACCTATGAGGATGATAAATGGCAGCAGAAAATAATTTGACACTGAAAACGAAGCAGTCGTAACAACTGTCAGTTTAAGTTTAAATAAGATATCCATCTCCCACGTTTGTGTTTTAAGGGTCAAAGGTCACACAGGCAATATGTTGTTTTTATCCTCTATGAAATCCAAATGAGTTGCCTGTTTCACTTGTCACAGTTACTGCAGTATGCTGGGCAGGATTGATCAGTCAGATATGAAGTATGTCATCACACTGCACTGACCTGCATATTAGGGCTGGATGAGACAGACTTGGGTTTAATAGAAGGTGGATTTATCTCCATGTAGCACTTGTGGGTTTACGGGTGTGTGTGTGTCTGGGGCTCATATTAAACTGCAGTCATAATCATCACGATCACAGCAGCAGCTAAACATGGAGCATCTCCCCCCACGACTGACAGCATGAGTTATGCTTTCAGCCGCTGGCACAGTCAAACTTAGACACACACAGCTTGAATTGGATAGAAATGGTGTTATAGAGCTATCAATTCTAGTTGTGTGGTTAGACAGCTTAGATCGATGCAGCTCATCTCAAATTACCACAGTCCCTGTCGGCACTTGGTTTTATGAAGCCACTCATCCTCTTGACAACCCTCACGGAGCCACCTTAAGAGGAGTTTTTGTGAGGAATGGATTCTATTATGTTTTCTACTTTCAGGGAGTGTGTGAGCTCAAAGTGTCACGACCCCAGTTCTTCCAAACAAAAAACAACTCTGCAAGTGGAATTACTTTACTGGCTTTAGTTTGTTTTGTTTGTCTTAAAATGTTTTAAATATATAAATTGCTTTTCAGTAACTGTTTTGGTTAATATTGGTGATGGTGATGTCTCTATGTCACAGCTTGATGATCCGACTGATATGTCATCTCACATAATGTCATTATCTTGTTTCCATTGGTTTTAAAACACTCTCAGCAGTGAGACCCCACCCCTGAAATATTTTTAGGAGGTGTCATCCTCAAAGTTACTTTTTTTTTTTTTTTAAATCAAGGGCCAATTAGATGTCTGTTCATTATTCCTGATTTAGTATTTTTTTTAATTATTCCTTTTTCAAGCACACAGTGAACCTCAATTTTTTTTTTATTCTTAACAAAGTGTTATAGTCCTATATTACGAAAAATATTGTTGTTATTTTTTGAAGGACTACTGAAAGGACAGGGGCACTTCATGGGCCAATCAGACCCTAGCCCCTCCCCTACTCCACAGTAGGCCATCACGTCAAGAGTTTCCAAGGTAACGACTCAAAGGTTGACAAGTTTCAGAAAAGTGCTGCAAAGAGGCAAAGAAATGCAAACGATTTTTAATTTCTAACTGAAACAATATTTGGTGTCATTTTTGATTTGAATCTTTTTTTGGCCTTTTTTGACTTGTAACTAGTATAAAAAAAGCCAACTTGAACTTCAGGCCAAAAAAGAAGCGTGTCTCTTTTTTACTACTTCTGTTAGAAATATAAGTGAAATGCTCAACAACATAGTTTAGGTGTCACAGTTGCACAGTTGTACGATGGAATATGCTGAGATTACGGCACAGATGTTTCCTGTAGTGTTTGCTTTAATGTATGTTTTGCATAAAACATTTCAGCACTGATCGCCCCCATAACCCCCATAGAAGCAAGTGTTAAGTCCTTGAAGTGGTTATTTGTACATAACAATGGATGTAATGGAAGCTCAGTGGGGCAGAATATGATCAGGGCCCAGTTTTATTTTATGTTGCACCCCTGCTGAGGATGAAAGTCAAACATCATCAAAACTGCCAGTCCAGTAATTTTGTGTTGTGGAGTGTGACAAACACAGCAGCATGTAGGGTGCACCAGCGGTGAATAAACTGAACCGCTCATTCTGTAGCTGCCTCTGTCCTTTACACTCCAAACTGTCTCTTCATTCTCTGTGGAGATGCTTCGTCTGGAATCAACAAATGTAAAATCCAAATTTACTGGTTCACCGTGTGTGTGCAGGTCACATCGCTGCACTCCCCAGTGGGTTATGGGTAAATGTTTCCTGCAGGGAATTCGGATAAAGCCCCCTGGAGCCGCTGGATCATCATTTACAGCTGGCTACTGCCGCCACTGCAGACAGCTCTGTGTTGAAACTATCATCATCATTATCAGCCCCATTACACTAATGGAGGTGCCCTGCCGCTGATATTAATACAGACCATTAGCGGGCTATGACATCATCAGTCACCGCCCGGCACTGCACGGACAACAGGATGTGACATCAGCATTTATCATGTCAGAGTCACAAAAGCAGCGGGATGTGACATTATCACTCACACGCTGTGCAGTTAGAAAATGTGACATGATTCAGGAAGTCGTTCCTGCACATTTACTTATGACATCGCTGATCATAACTCATGAAGCTGTGAAAGTGTGTGAAAGAGATATGGTGTCCTGACTCTTAAAGGGATGGTTCACCCAAGAATGAAAATCATTCATTATCTACTCAGCACTATGCCGATGGAGGGGTGGGTGACTTGTTTGAGAAAACACTTTAGGAGTTTCAGGTGTAAACACCGTGGCAGCCAAATCCAATACAACCGAAGACAGATTCTTCAAATACAACATGGTGTAAATTACCTGGTTTCGGGTCGAATTGGAATGTCGGGGCTGACGGACACTTGGATAACTGAGCAGGAGCAGTGTGGAGGCTTGTTACTGTTTTTTGCGGATCCTGTAACGTGTTGGCATCTGATAATGGTGGTGGACCACGATCAAGGTGGCAGCTGATGGTGGATCCTGATGATTGTGGACTATGGTGACATCCGATCGTGATCGTGGATCCTACAGTGATGGCTGCTGACCGTGGACTATGATTACAACAAGACTGCTTGATATACAATATGTCTACTCGGATGCTCTACCATTACTGACAATAATCCAATGTAAATACTCTTATTTTTCTGATGTTCTCCATTACACGCAGCATTTATTGCACTTCTATCCGTCCGGGGAGAGGGATCCTTCACATGTGGCTCTCTCTAAGGTTTCTACGTTCTTTTTCGCCTTAAAAATTTTGTTTTTTTGTCGATTTCCTGACTCTTGTTGAGGGTTAAGGACAGAGGATGTCACACCTTGTTAAAGCCCTATGAGACAAGTTGTGATTTGTGAATATGGGCTATACAAATAAAATGTGATTGATTGATTGATGACTGTGGGCCCGGAGGTGGAGGAGAGAGCACCTTCACCTGCACCAGAGGATTCATCCGTGCAGCTGAGGGCTGTGGGCTGATTGATCCTCTGGTTAAAAAGTTAGCAGCAGAGCCGCCGGGGAGAGACACAGAGAAACACACGAGGAGACACACACGGGAGGAAAGACACAGGAGAGACTGGAGAGAGCTCAGCTGAAAAGTTCTGAATTTATGTTCGCACCGTGTGTTAAAGAATCAAAGATGCTGAAAAGCGACTCGTTTGTCTCTGGCTGTGTTTGGGGGGGGGGGGGGGGGGGGGGGGCCCCGGTGGCATCATCAATTGCCACGGGAATTTTCATTTTTGGGTAACTATCCCTTTAAACAGTCAATGTGTACATACACTCTACTATTCAACTTATATATTTTGAAATGTATGTCACTGTTCATACATGGGATATGCTGATATTATTCTGATATAGGTTTATATCTGATGTATGTCCCCAGTTGTATGTTGCTTTGGATAAAAGCAAATGTAAGAAAGAATGTAAATATTTAGGTTTTAGGAGCATTTATACGGCACACTGGGGTTTTTACAGCAGTTTGCAGTACGTCACTATACATGTAAGTGCAACTGAAATCACAGTCTTTAATTAATGTGTGTGTGGAGTTTGTCAGAAGACGTCACGGTTATAAAATCAGGGTTTTAACGGAGCAGCAGCTTGGAAATGGCCTGTAGTGGAAGTGACTGCTGGTTAACATTAAGTGTTTCAGTCACTGTTTCATGCTTGTTCCACTGTTCGACAACAGAAAAGGAACAAAGTGTCAATGAGAACAGCCTCATTTGGAATTTAGTTGAATTAAAGTACAGTATTATGTAAATGAGCACAGAGAGTTGCAGAGAAGCAAACAGATAAAGGGCGGAAACCGACTGAGACTGGGCAGAATTTAAATATGAAGAAATTACAATCATTAATTTGCTACTTAATTCATTTTATCATCTGATACCATTAGCCACATGTGGTTCCACAACAGTTTTCCCTGATCTGGTCTTATTAGGGTTTGGCCTCTGTGCTGGAAAAAAACCCAATGAGATCCAGTAGATTAATTGGAGAAGTTCTGGTTAGCTCTTTCCTTCAGCCTTCAGTATTCATGCTAAGCTAGGCTAATGTACCTCATATTTGACAGATCAGAGAGAGGCATTGATCTCCTCAAGACAGCAAATAAGTTCCCACAATGGCAAATCATTTCTTTAAAGTGGACTTGACCATGTTAGGAATGTTTTCATTTGCAGGGAATCAATCAACCGGAATCTCTGCATCTCAAGGATAAGTTCACGCCTGTTTTCAGACACAAACTCTAGAAAATGTTCCCTCAATGGGGTGTGGACATTCTCCAAACTTTACATATGAAGAACATAGAACATTTTCAAGATCAGCGGTTGTCCTTCCAAGTTGACATCTACTTCACCAACGTCTACGTGCGTGGCGCCTCTTTTTCATCCTGAGATATTTGTATGGTGATGAATTCTCTGGACATTGTCCTGCTTTATTCTCACATGCGCTCACACAGACATTCTGCAGATATTTCCATAGGAAGCTGGAGAGCAACTGACTCGGGACAATTGTGTTTTCACACACAGCTCCTCCGGATTATTTCAGGAGTTCAGTGCATCCTGTTTAACTTCCCCAATATAACTGAGACGACATTTCATGAAGTGAACAATTTATTTAACCAAAGATCGTAGGTGCTTGTGATAAACTGCAAACTGGAATCATATGATAAGTAATGTAAAGTAATGTTAGATTGAAACATTATTGTCATTATTATTCACTAGCTTTCATCTTATCACAATATGATAATTATGTTCCTGTAATCATCATAATTTATTAATTAAAAAACTAAATATGCAGTACATTACACAATTCATGTAAGTGATATTACCAGTTATTGGACTATTTCTAGATTTGTCGCTCAGTTCAGCTAAATCCTGTCAAACTGAGCCTCAACATCTTGCCTTGGACAGATTTAGTAATATCTCCAAGCAGCTCTGTTGGGGTTCGGCTGTTCTGAACAGTTGCCAGTTGCCAAACGATTTGATGTGGATGGCCTCTCCAGCGGCTGCGACACACCCAGGCTCTGTCCACTCTGGGGAAGGTATCTCGGATCAGATCAGAGAGCCTGAATCCCCGACCTTGACAATAGAGGCCAGAAATGCTCATCTGATGGCCAGGTCAGTGTCTGGAGACGACTGACAGGAGCTGTAATGCAGTTAGAGCGGGAGACTAATGGCAACAGACAGCAGTGACAGGGCGAGAAAGGTGGGGGGAGGTAGGAACAGATGGAGACAGATGATAGCACAGGAGGAAAAGGAGATAGAGGAGAGAGGAGCAGAGGAGGGAGAGCAAAAGGCCGTATGGAGGAAAAGGGATGGATTGATTGAAGGTGGAGATTAAAAAAGGAGAAAGAAAGAAAGGGGACACATGGAGGTCTGCTGCCATGGACTGAAAGATTATACCACAGTCTATTTCATTTGCATTGGCTCTCAGGTTTCTGCAAAACTTAATTTTTGCTTTATTAATGTGGCTAAATGCTTTTCCAACCTCTATTAGTTAAAGTCGTTAGGTCCGGTTTGGGTGATCTGATCCTCAGTGCATCTTAAGTGCCTTTGCAAATGGGTTTGATGCTATAATTCTGGTTTCTTACAACTTGACCATGGAAACAGAAAACAGTCTCAAGTCCTTGAAGTTGGAGAAAAAATGAAAACCTCGACACCTGGAAGAAGAATCTGCTGAGGAGGATTGTGTGATATGATCAAAAGCTTTGCACCTAAGGACCTGGTTGTGTGATTGTTTTGCTTAAGTGGATCTCACTATAAGGAGCTGTCACTTTTTGTTCAACAATCAAGTTCAAATGAATAAGAAGTAACACATGATTGAAAAACTGCTGTCACAGCCTAAACTAGGCTCAGGAAGGGACGTTGGTCTATTCATTCATGGTGCTTCTGAGTCTTCATGAATTTTCCGTCATTCTTTGTTAACATAAGAAAAGGCACAGGCAGTTTTAAAAGGTTTATTCTTGCATGATATTGAATCTAAAATGATTTCACACTTGTCTTCTCAGGTGGTTTGATGTGACAATAATCGATTCTGCACCATGTGCTAGTTTCCTCCAACCTGTGTTAGAGATGAGAACTGACACTGGATTTTACATTAAAAAAATGAGTTAGTCTTATATAAGTAATGATAAAAAAACTAAGTTAGTGGCTGAAATTTCTTTTATCTTATTTGTTGAAATCTTTTTTTCGTCCTGAGAGCCATCAATAGACTTTTCTGAACAATATAAATAGATAAAAGCTGATGTCTGCAGCACTCCAATTAACAGAACCAATCATTTCATTCTGCGTACCGGAGCATCCCCCGCCCGTGCTCTCACTGCACATGACCGGAGTCTTCAGAAAGACGGACACCGCTGCAGCAGGGACGATCAGAATTTAGTGAGCGAGTCACAGAAAAGTCGTCCTAGCAGTTGTCAGGCAGCGCACGTCCATGTGTGAGGACCGATGGGAGGGGGTGGGATATGTTGGTTGGATATTTTCAAAGTGTAGCCTGCACTTGTTTGCTTTTCCAGGATAACCAACCGTAGCTTTAAAAGAAATATAAATAGTTACATGATTAAACAGGTTTTAAACAAACCTACATGTTTTAAAAAAACTGTTATGATCCAAACTGTCGGTGACCAACAGGCTAAATCGTGGTGATTAGGAAGGATTATTTAATAAAACACTGATAATAGCCCTCTTTCAACATGCCTACAAATTCAACCTTATTAGAAAACATGTCTATTTTAAGTGCAATGTTTTCACAATGAGTCAAATTGATGGTCATAGGATCCATGTTTCGACGACACTGGAATTGAAGGACAGTCATCTGATGTTCAGAATGTTATGTGAAGGTAAAACTATGAGCTCTCGCTGCTCAATCCTCTATCCACCGCTTCTTTACAAATTTCTCCTGCTGATGTGGAGCCACAAGGCTGCCCTCCCCTCATGCTATTAAGAGAAAAAAAAACACTCTAACCTGGTAAAGCTTTTTGTCTGCAAGTTGCTCGAGGGAGGAAGAGAAAACAGAGCCAGCAGGAGAGAGGACAGAGGTAAAAGCAAGCGCAAAGCCATAAGAGGAAAAGTGGACGTGATGAGAGAGGAGCACAGAGAGAGAAGAGAAAGAGGAGTGTGAGTCCAGGGGAACTGAGAGGGTACTCTGACTGCATAATTGGTGCATGCACGCGCACACATGTGCACGGATGCGCCCCCGTGCATTACCCCTCTCCCCACAGCTCTGGAGTGATGCTTTAGTGGCTGCTACATTAGCCTTGTTAGATATGCAAAGCGGGCCAATTAGCAGCACAGTGTGCAGGAAGTGACATGTTCCACCTGAAGAAGCCCAGAAACAACTGCAGCCAACGAAGCCAGCAATAAATCACGCCTCTGCGAGTCTGTGTGTGTGTGTGTGTGTGTTTGTGTGTTACTTTGAACACAAAAATGTCCCACACCTGAATTATAAGCTCATTAGCTATGGGCTAAAAAAAAACCTTCTCACTCCAAATAACCTCACTTCTATCTCCGCGGAATTAAATCCGTCCCTGTCTCCAGGAAAATATCAATCTGTGCCTCCACTGCAGTGTTTCCTCACCGGTGTATTGCTGTGAAATTGGCTGCAAACACAAGACAAATTTCAGCTGCAGTGCCGTGTTTGATTTGGCCCATGTCAGGGGGTGTGAGGCTGTCTCTTCGGTGAGGAAGACCGGTGAGCATCAAACCCAACATCGGGAAGATACTACACCAGGTCCGTTTCAAAGAATTCAGCAGTCTCCTATTTAGCAGAGCATCAACGAGTAATGAGTGTTTCCAGTGAGGGAAACACAACTGCCCATTAACTTTAGACAAGCATATCGGCATTTTATTAAAAACCAGACAGTGACCAATGTTGTTTACCTCCAGTGATGTGGAGGTTCCCACAAGCATCAGGGGTGTAAGAAGAAGTCTGTACTGAGACTCGTATTTGTCTTATTTCCTTACTGTGGTTTGATCTGATGGGAGACACAGTGTGTTCAGCTGTATTGTGGGAGGTCAAATATTTCACTGTGATGTGTGACGTCCAGGTAAAATATATTTCTACTCTTTGCTCGTCAGTGCAGGTTTAGCTTCATGTTGGATTAGGATCAGGTCGAGTCTGAACACTGTCTGGTCTATTCAGATGAGGTCACTGTAATAATTTAACTCTTTTTCATCTAAATAAATGTGAGTGTTTCGAGGTCCAGTGAAGGATTTAAATGTATTTCCTTCTTCATTAAACCTTTGCAAAGCCCACTTAAGCCAATTCCTTCAAACGTTCTCTTGCACTCAAAGATTAACTGTTTAGAAATCAGTGGTCAAAGATCATGGTGACAAAAAAATGTATGTAGACAGAAACTGCACTGGTTGGTGGAGACATATTGCAGGGTGGTAATTTTAGTTTTAAGTTTGTAGCATCATCTGTCAGTCACGTGAATAGTGTGAATCCACCTGCATGTGAGTTCGGGTACAAACAAGATGGGGATGCACACCTAAAAACAAGATTGCTCCATCGCACTAAACCTGCACTGTATCCCTTTAGCCTGACGGATCATTGGAGCCCAATCTCATTTTAAATGGAAGGACAGATGGCCAGTAATATAAAAAAAAATAGACCAGAGTTGTAATAAACCAGTTAGGCTTTAACTCTTTGACCCTGTTTTCAGAGTGAGTTTCAATTTGTACAATGATCACAAGTTTTGAACAGACATTTTATCCACACTGACTCACACACAAGAAAAGAAAATCTTGGCCACCACATTTCAGGTATCAGCAGCTCTAATCCCAGAAGAAGTATCACCCTAAAGTCTGAGGTCTTTCACAGTATCAGTAAAGCTCTGCCATCCACCTGCGTGTGTGTGTATCCATCCAAGCATAACAGCCTCTCCATTCTTTTTGTAGCGAGTGGCTTCTCCCCCTGTCAGCACATTTCCTCACCCCTTCTTTCTCTCTGTTCCAGGTGCTGGTTTGGCACACACGCACAGAGAAGCCGCACCTCGCAAATGAGCCCAAACATCGAAAGGACACCGTGGTCATCGAGGTGTGAGAGGACGGAGCTGAGCACAGGATCCACGAGCAGGAGCTGTTTGTGGCTGCCCGTTACCTCTCGGCTGGACTAAAGACAGCCCCCTGCTTTGTCTCCTTATCGGGTTCATTCGATCTGTTCACGACGGACACGGACTCGGAGGAGCTGCATGACCCAAGACTTCTGGCTGTCTGTCAAATGTACTTTGTGAGAACCGGAGGCCACGGAAACCCGTTCCTTTTACAAACTGGGAGGACTTGGATTGTTGATTTTCTCCATCTATGACTTGCTGATGAAAAGAAAACACTGACATGAATATCTGTTTGAATCATGAATACCTCATTGTCAAGTTAAGTGTTTCACTGTGATGTAGTCTCCATAAACAAGGCTTGTGGTCCAGCATATGTTTGATGACAGTGGTAATGTTCTGCTGATGTTTGTCATAGTTAAAGGAGTGTTCAGCATCAGGGGGAATTCTGGAGCTTGCTTTGTTTCTGAGAGTGACATGAGAAGGTTAGCAGTGGTTACCATGAAGCTAGGTTAAAAGACAGGAAGCAGGGGAAACAGGAACACTGCACCACTCGAGTTGAAACACTACAAAATCCAACCTACTGACACAATTAGGGAGATATGACTTCAAATCAATATCACCATTATGTCAAACTTTGACCTCGATTATGATTAATGAACGTAACGTTCTGGCTGTGACACGTTACGTCTCGAGTTGTGTGTGTGGCATTTGAACTGCGCTCCCAGGAGAAAGTTTGAAATCTCTTTGGCTGCGTTTTAATCCTGCCGAGTAGAAACTGATTTGACTCTCACAACTGTTTGCTGATTGGGTCTTTTTAGTCATTCCTCATCATTGTGCTGATTCGTGAGTGGTCACATGATATGCGTTTTCAGGCTTGTTGGTATTGACGGGTATTAAACCTCATACAGACCCACAATACTCGTGTGGTCAGAGAACAGAACATTTTCATCCTGTTTGCAGCTGCATATGCAACATGCACAATCATTATTTTTCTTTTCACTCCCAGCAGAAAGAAAGTGAGCGTGTTTGCAAAAGTATTAACTATTACACTCCAACTCACACCCCCACACCTCTCTTACTGAGCCATTTTGCTTTTGTACATCAGCTTTTCAGTCTTGTCATCACCTTCCAAAAGTTTCAGCTCCAGTCGTTCTGAAAGAACACCCCCATCTCCATGTCTGTTAAACAGAACCAGCTCTGGTCTTCTTGTTGACCTTACTTACATGTCTCAAAGGTAATGTGGTAATGATTTATTGATCCCTAAATGCTACATCAGTCTCCTTTAAATCACCCTGAACTGATCATATATAATGAACTGGAGCAACCTTCGCCCTCCTCTCATCCTGTATACATGTGCAGGGTGTGATCAGGTTTGGAAATGGCACACGTGAAGTAACAAGAACCACCTCTCCTGACAAACTGCAATCAATAATGTAGAGCGTGGAGGCCGACAACAAAGGAAACTGGCCTCACAGGAAAACCTCGGCAGAAGAATAAAGAGGGATAACTTGAGTAGATGGGATGTAAACAGCACATCAGATGTGCTTCTGGTTTCACAGCTCAAATGTGCAAGGCACCATTTCTTCAGTGTGCTTTAACAGCAGTGTTGCCAGCTGGAGTGCGGGACTCTGAACGTCTGTCACATTCAAGCACTTCGCCAAAACAGTTCACACAGAGCCGATACAGCCTGTCAGGGCCGGGGAGATCTCTCTGTATTTAGCAGAATAACAGAGTCTAAATCTGGTGTCTGTGGCAACGTTGCCGCACTGTGCAGTGGCCGCGATGCCTTCTGCATGAACCGGGGAGCAACCGTAACAATGGAGATGCAGTTGGCTACAGCAACTGTGACAGAACAATGCAAGGAAGCCTTCAAGGAAAGTTTCTGATGCTCTACATAACAGGAGAGTCGGCGTTCAGAGGAAGGATTAGCCTGAAAAAGAAAGTGATGGACATTGAGGACAATCATGGATTTAAAGGTGGTGTGGCCGTTCCTCGTTGGCTGACTCAAGCTTTTAAAGCTCTTGGATAGGTTAGCATTAGGTAGCTATTATTTACACAGAATTATTGTCTTGGAACTACGGTCATTTCTGTGTTCGACAGTGTCTGTGTCACTGCCAGAAGGGGGAGACTAAAGTTCCGCACTGCAGGTTTAAGTTTAGAGGGCACTGAACATGTCTTTGTATCTCATGTACACACAGGAAATAAAAAACAGGATGAAAGCCAGGATTCTACAGCCTTTATTCCAAATGACCCTCTTGTAAAACTTGGAACAGAAATACAGGAGCAAACAAAATCCCCCAAAAGATAAAACAGTACTTTTACAGTTAAGAGTCATTGGACAAAGACGAACACAGAAAAACTTTTCTTGCTATTTATTGTTTCAATGCACGGAAACCACTTTTTTTTTTTCCTCTGTACTAGGCACCAGAAAATGTAAACACATTGGAAATAAACCTGGAGGACATTAGTTTTATTGAATATGTGTATGTGTCATTCACACTAACCACTTGGGTCACAGAGTGCTACAGTTATTGCATGGCAGAGGGACCCTGTGTTTACGGACATGAATCTCTGCGCTGAAGCTCGGCAGTGGGATCGCAGCTCTGTGTGCGTGTGTGTATGTGTTTTGTTCTTTTCTCATTCTCTGTGCTGATCTTCCTCCCATTATCCTCCTCCTGCGAGTCTAGCCCTCTAATTGGTCGTCCAGGTTTATTTTCTCATGACTTACCGTGCTCCTCTTGAACTGCACACAACAAAACACCACAATAAAGATGGCGGATGGCAGAACAAATGTTTACAGCATCATATATTGAAGGAGAAACATGTTGGGTGTCACACTGGTCCGGTTTGAAAAGAATTTCCTAAAAAATAAAAGAAGATGGATTTTCTTACCCCTGCAGTTGGAAATGAAGTGACAAATCACAACCCAGTGGGAGATACAGTACCTGCTCTGCTATTTAAAGTGCAGAAAAAGACAAAACCCCTGTGATTCCAGTGGTGCTTTAATTTGCCTCGGGGAGCAAAGGGGGAAACGGCTCATTTCATCAACAAGGAAGTGTCTTAACTGGGTCAGAGCCCGGCTCCCACTGAAGCCAGCTCGTTTGGTTTTAAAACGCTTCAGAACATCACAGCGAGGCGAGCAAAGACATCCCGGGGACTCACAGGCCACCCGGCAATTACTGACACTTAAAGGGAATCCAAGACATTTACAGATTTCGGTTGTTTTTAAGCAGTTTGAAAAAAAAAAATGGGTTGGACATATTCATCTCTTAATAAAAGCATTGATACTGGTTATGTATTCATCAGTGGTTCCCTGCCTTTGTTGGCTTGAATGCAGATATAAGGAATGTGTCCTTTTAACTGGGGCAGGGCAGTTACTTCCTTCGAGTTTTTGTTTGTGCAGTATGTCTTCAATGTCTAAATGAAAACTGAATTATTACAACGATCCTAAAAATTATGTTTTCAGTGAAAATTTTACATGAGAGCTGCATTAGCTGTTTTCAGTTACAACAGTTCCTCAATGACAAGATGATCATTATAGTGTAATAACATAAGATAAAAGAGATGTTATTGTGACCTTACTTGTGACACCTTGTTTCAGTTTGAGTATGTGTTGAGTGGGAAGAAGTGCAATGCTGTGATTTTAGAGTCTTATGAGGCAAGACTCTCCAGTGTCTCACAATAACAAGGTATATTATTCTGAAATAAATAAATTGTATCTATTTCTTGTAAGGTAAGTAAGGAACCACTGCTGTCATGATCATTTACGTTGGAGCTGATCAGTGATACACCGGCTGCTGTGTGGGGATAAAAAAACACTACTGGCTGCAATGAGACACGTTTTCCTTTGATACTCTGAATGTTGTAGAAATTCTTTGCAGGAAAATGATCAAGTTTTGTGAAAATCAATCAGTGCAAAATAACAACTACTGTAGAAGCAGCTCTAAACACATGTCAGTCAAAGCCTGTGGGATTTAGCAATGCTAAACTTCACAGGCTGTTTTTCACTAAAGGGAGGACTTCATCTCCACAGCAACATCCCCCAGCACCACCACACACACATACAGTGCCATGTGACAAATAAAACTCAAACCAATGTTGTCGAGAGTGACAGCATCAGCCTCTCTCCTATGGCTCTGAAAGAGTGGGGGGGTTCACGTCATATTCACATAGATACAGTACTGCTCACACGATTATCTGCTACAAGGCTCTGCTCGCCCTACAGGGAGGGGGAGGGAGAGAGGGGGGGTTACAATTTACACAGCAGAGAGAGGGGTGAGGACAGGGTAGCGTAAACCAACCACAACATAGCCATATCTACTGTAAGTACTCAAGGACTATTCACACACTATCCATTTTGGTAAGATATACTGTAATATTACTATAATAGGACTTAAAGTTACTGGTCCAGCAGCTTTCTTTTTTGTTTTGCTGTTTTTGTGCCTTTTTTCAGTCATCAACAACAAAAGGAAACCAAACGAGGACACCCAGACAAAGACAGCACACGACAGCTGCCAGTCTCTTTTTTTCCCACTTGCCTCCACGGTGTCTTGGAGTGATGACATCTTGGCTTCTTAGAGTAACGACGGCGAAGGGATTAGGGAAGGGATTTTAGGAGAGGCAAACCGTCCCCGCTGTGCGTTATTATTTAACTAAAAGCTGTTAGGAGATGGGAGGATCTCAGAGAGATTTGGCCATTTGGTTGCCATGTGACTGCCCTGTGTTTCCCCCCACTCAACCTCTGGACCTCCTCCTCGTCACTTCCACAGCTGAGTGCTGAGGGTCTGGCCAGAAGCCGTTGGTGGAGCCGCAGGCCAACCGGCCGCGGGGGCACCTGATGTCGGCCCTCCTCCGCTCATGGCCATGCCTGACATATGCTGGGTCATCTGAGAGAGAAAAGAGAGGAGGGGAGTCAGCGTGAGCAAGACAGAGACAGCAGCGAGAGGGGTGGGCTCACCCTCCATCCTTAAGCTCCACTCCCATACCTCCATCCCTCGCTCTTACCTTCGCTCTCCTGCTCTCAAAGGTTTCAACCTTCCCCTGCTCCTTGCCCTCTCCCCCCATTCTCCTCCTCTGCTCCTCCTGCTTGCCCTCCTCCTTCCAATCTGTCTCATCTATTATGAATGTGCTTTGCTGCAGCGCTACTCACTTATCTGGTCATCTGAGAGCTGTGGATGAGTGTGTGTGCAGGTATGTGTGTGGTCATGCATGCGTGTCAGCCAGTCTATGTGCTCATTTATCAACTCACCATTCCATTACATCTTCCTGCATGATATGAACACACACCTCCTGCCTTTATTCTTCAAAGCTGGTGTCCTGTGTGTGTGTGTGTGTGTGTGTGTGTGTGTGTGTGTGTGTGTGTGTGTGTCTTTGTGAGTGAGAGTGTGTGTGTGTGTGTGTGTGTCAGCAGTAATTTATGATCGCTCATTAACCTCCCCAGTTGTCAGCGTAACAGTTTTGAGTGCTTTATGAGCTTACTCAACTCAACTCAACACTAAATATGAGTTAGTTCAGTTCATTTACGGGGATAAAACAAAAGGTCTAAAATATGAGACCCATTGTGTGTCTGGTGAGAACATGTGATGTCATCTGAATAAGGAAAAATAGTCCATATATTTTGCCTAATGGTCCCAAAGTATATATGTATGTGCATTAGAACTTTTCCCAATGGTCAGAGATGTTAATGAACTCAGGTGTATGTAACTTGTTGTTTTGTAGATTACCTCCAGGTGATTACAGTATTGGGAAAGAAACACTGTAAACACACCTGTCAGCTCCCCACCATCCTAAACCTGGCTCCAGCTTATTTTACACATGGGTTACAGGGCGGGGCTATGCTAATGATGCTAGTCATGCTAACTAGCTGCTAGCTGGCATGCAGGCCTGCTGGACTGAGTGCAGCCTGGGTAACACATTTAAAAAAAACACCCTACATATTATCGAATCACTCTAGTCTGACATGGAGGCTCAGACACTGAGTGCCAACGTGTGGAGGAGACACAACAAAGCAGCTAGCTGGATTGCTTGATGTTTTTTAAGTGGGTGTCTCAACACCCATACACTGCATAGGAAGCACCTAGCTATGACTGGTAACGGACCAGGTGGGTTTGTCCAATGAAGCGTTGGTTTTGGTGCTAGAGCGACATCTAGTGGCAGTGAACATTGTACGTATAACCTTTAATGTTAAATGTTGCTCATTTACTCCTGACTTTTTGTTTTCGACAGTAAGATTTGAAACTAAGTGTTAAATGGCTCTATGTATTTAAAATCGATGTATTTACGATCGCCTCACTTTGAGGCTATAAACAGATGAGTGCTTCCTCCGAGAGGGAAAATCTGTAAAGTGCGCACACCAGCTTCGCTCTCCTCGTCCTGAGCTTCGTCCTGTTTGTTAACAGTTGCATATTGTGATCCAGTTACTATTTGGAATTGAATCATTACAGCACGTCACTGCCTTCCTAATGAATGCAGGCGTATGCTTACCAGGTGTAAATGAGGCATAAGAGTTGAGTAATAAGGGTAAAACAAGGACAGAGTGATCTGTTGTCAGAGCTGTTTGTAAGTAGAACATAGCTTGTTTACTCTGTAAACACTGAAAACTCTGCTGAGAGTCGAAAAAGGAAAATGGGAGGTGGGTGATATAGAGCCAGCCTCCGGTCCTGTTGTTTTATGTCCATAATTTGTTAAACCTCTCTCATTTGTCATATCAGATCTGATTAACAATGACTGGAGCACACAGCATTTTAACCAGCTGGACAACATGGGCTCACACTGTTCATGGGTCCAGTGTTATGAGCTTGTTTCCAATGTTTATTCGCTGGCTACCAATGAAGAAATGAGCACAGTTTAAAATAACAACTGATTAAATTACATGAAAATGATTAACTCTAGGTTCTTGTTAAGTACACTTCAAATGCATGTATCTATGGTGTTGTTTCACTCTACTAGTTGTGGTGCTACCCCCCCCCCCCCCCCCCCATGAGTCCCACCTTATGGAGGTGACGTACATATTTGTTAGTCAATTCACTGAACGATGGACAAATGAGAAAACCTAAATAAAAAAATAAAAAACTACATTATATTATTATAAAGTAAACCTGGTTTGTAAGAATAGTTGTCTCAAAGCTGCTCTTCCTGGGCTTTTAGAGAGGTTGAAGGGGTGAGGTCATTTCTGCACTGGGCTTTGCACAGAGCAGCACGCAAGTCACTTTTATGACCTGACTAATGGAACATTTTCACAAGAAAAAAGAAAGGGTTCCATAAAAGAAAAAGACAAACATTTATGGTCTATTAATTTATGTTACTAGAAATACAGTAAAAATTGAAGAGTGCTGCCTAAAAGATTAATGAGCAGAGAAACTGCAGTGGAACCATAATGAGCTAAGTGTTAAAATGAGTTAATCAGCACAATCAAATGAATCAGCATATTTTCTGTGTGTTTTAGACACGTACACGATATATTTGGTGTGTACCTGGCTCATGTTCCACTGTCCTTGCGGCTGCTGCTGCCCCTGCTGCATATTGTACATGCTGTGTCCTTGGCTGGCTGGCATCACGCCCGGCTGCTGCATGTAACCCCCGTTGGGCAGAGCCATCCCGGGCATCATGGCCCCTCCACCCATCATAGTGGTGGGTGGGGCGACTCCCCCCATCCCGGGGTTGAAGGCCTGTGGAGTGAACTGCATTTGTGGCTGGCCCATGTACATACCTGCTGGAGTAGATAACAACATACACACACATAGAGTTAGGTTTGTGCAAGACATCATAGTAACTTTCCAGTAAACTGCATTTTAACAAAAGAGAAAATAAGGAGAACTGAATTGCTATAAATCCAGGCAAATACAAAGTATTACAACGACTGGGAAGACAGGTAATTCATAAAACCAATATTTAAATTTTTTTCCACACATCTCACTAACAAAACAAAGTATAACCACAACAGCCACTTACTATCTTGTAATGTTACTTTATGTCCCTGTCTGTGGAAAACACTCTGCTCTTAGAAAAGTGGTTAAAATAAGATTAATTAAAAACATATATAAATGAGTAATTTTCACGGTTTTATCTCATTGATTTACTTTTCATAGGGAGAAATTACAGCCGTATTAAATTACCGCCGCTGTTTCATATTCAACTGGCAAACCACGGGTGGCTTTTATCGTGAATCAGCCACAGAGAGTGAAATACATCTGGCACTGGGGTTTGTCACTGAAAACACAACATTGGTCATTTCTGTCGTCATGGATGAATATTGCAAGGAAGGAACACAACAAACAGGATCGGCCACAGCCAGATGTCAGGTGTCGACCGGCAGCCGACAAACTCTTGTGGAATTTGTGTCAGAGGCCACACCACAGTAACACACTCTTTTACACTCTTGTGTGTTGGGAGGACACAGTGTGACGATGGGAAAAGGCCACATTATTGACTTCTGTTTTTGATTCAAACACTGTGACAACCTGTCCCGCAGTTTGGATTGGGTGTTCAGTAAACACACACACCAGCTCCTCTGTTCCATGTCCAGCAGAGGAGCAGCCCAGGGTGTGTTTGCAGGTCAATACATATAATGTTGCAAAGGAACCTCGAGGATCTCTCTGCAAATGAACTTTAAATATGGTAAATGGTCTGTATTTATAAAGCACTATTCTAGTCTAAATGACCACTAAAAACACTTTACAGCACAGATTGGCATTCATCCATACAATCATACAGTGCATCTATGTGCAGCACTTTCTCTGTCATCTATCAACCATGCACTGTCTCAGTCCAAGGACACTTCAGCATGCGGGGTGGGGGAGACAGGGATCGAACCACCATCGAACCTGGTGTGTGGAAAAAAGCGCTCTATCTTCTGAGCCCACTTGAAATATACCCAGACAGAAATCTCAGGGACTTTTGAATTAAAGTCAGTTTGAAGTAAACACAAGACTGATTTTATAACCTAAATACAAAAGTAAAAAAGTCGACCAACCAGATTTAAAGTTTGCGTGACTTGAGGGGATTTAAACACACTCTTTATTACTACCTCAAAAGATTGTCAAAAAATTCATATTTTCATGCTATCAGCCCATTTCCTCATCAGCGCTGCATGACACCACTGTGGGGAAATGATAAGTGGCAAAATATACAGCAATGGATTTATCAGTATTTTTACTGAGTGGAAAGACCTCAAGGAGAAACGGAGAGATAACTTCTTTAAAACCGGCAAAAACAACCTCTGATATTAGCCGGCTGTGCTCGCTGCATGTAGGAGATGTTGGAGAAAGCCTCCTCATACTGAAGAACTGCAGCCTCCGAATCAGGACTTCTATTCAGGTTTTAAAGTCCTATACTGCAGATTCAAAGTGGAGTCCATGAATGCATGTACCAAACATGGGCTGGTTATAATATCTTATCACATTAGTGTTTTCTGACATTTTGAAAATGCCACATCCGTCCTGCTACAGTGCAGAAAGGCACCCACAGCCATGCACACACACACAAGCACGCGCGAACACACACACACATAACAGCACACACTTGATGATCTGGGGCATTTAGCCTGGCAAGCTTCTTTTAGCTTTGATCTCCAACGGCATTTATTTGGATTCAGGGACAATAAAGCAGCAGAAAGCTCTTCATCCTGATTTCCACTCTTAATCCTGTGCACACATCAGTGTTACCATGCAGCAATATAATCAATATGCACATGAGCCTGCTGCACATACCCACCATTCAGAAAACATGTGACCCTAATGCTGTCCCACACACACACTCCAAAAACATGCTTAGCTTGTTGTATGTATGCATGAGCACTGCCAACATGCCCACATACACTCACATAAACAGTCTTGGCACTTCGGTCCTCACTCATAATAACTGTGAGATGAGTGTGAATCCGCAGACACATCTCTATTTTTACGGCTGCGCTGGGACTCCAGTAAATGCGGCGTGGAGTGGACCTGCTGGCTTTTCAGCGAGGCTGACCTTTCATCTGCCTCGCTCTGCTCAGTTTTTATGATACATCTTTCCTCTTCTGTGTGTAGGTTTGTGTCTCAGCTTGTGTACGAACCCTCACGTCTAAGTGTGTGCTCTTGTGTTAATGCAGTATGCGGCTTATTGTTCCTCGTTTATAGTGTCTTTTATAGTGCCTCTTTACATTCTGCATGCACAACACATGAAGCTGTTTAGCTTTAGATAACAGACTCTTCATTCCATGTTCAAATCGTGTGGACACACCTTGTCCTGCGTTCGAACCAGTGTCACACCTGTTTTGCAGCCACGTCTCACTTTCCACTGCTGCCTTCAAACATGCCACTTCAGGCCAAAAGCTATAAAACAAAATCTGACATGTTGTGCCCTTATAAAGATGATACGATGAATATGTTAGCAAACAGTTGCCTATTTACACATCCATCACTGTGGAACTTCACAATTAATTCAGAGCTCTGTTTCTTAGCACTGAGCACAAACGATAGTAAGCTCAATACTTAAACTGGAAACACACTATTGTTGCAGCACCTCAGTACTTTTTATTACGTGCGTCAATGCAGCCCCTATAGCACCAATAGGAGGCTTAGAGAGTGGTGTGTATGTGGAGGTAGTACATATAAAATATAGCATGAGCCGTTCAGAAATGTGTTTAGGCTTTTGCTCTCCTTTCAGCTCTGTTTTCGACTCCACCAACTCCCAAACTAAACTTTGATCATCTCAATAGACACAGATTCTGCATGTGAATATTTAGAACCTGTGGGCAAGGGACAAGATTTAGGGCCGGAACCTCTCTGGTTTCTGTTTCCAATCTGAACATGTTTGACCAGGCTTTGGTTGCCTACAGGTTGACAATCCGTGTAGAGACGGAGGTGGAGCACATTGACCAAAATGCATTGTCTATCGGCTTTCTCATTTATCTGAATTCATTTGCAGACAGCTGTTAACAGACATTAGCTTAATGTTGTCAGGGCCTCCAATCCCTACGAAAAGCATCGCTGTGTGTGCTTTGTGTGGAGAAACGTTCGAATTGTTTGATAAAAGAAACTCATCAGACAGATAATGTGTATGGCGAATGGACGACAGAGTCTTGGCCCAGATATCTGCTGCCTGCACCGGAAGCCCCAAAATATTGGTTGTTGCCTCCTCCTCTTTGGATGATAGCTGATGGACTCGCCAGCTAATATCTAATGCTGCGTTCACATCAACCGCTACCTGAGGCTGGTCAGTGGTCTGTTCGATCAAGAAGCTGTTTATATTAGTAAAAGCAGCTAAAGTTAAGGTAAGGCCAGTGGCAGCAGGCCTCAGCAGCAGGTTGTTATTATGAGGACACAGTGAAGTTAAATGAGGCGAGACTAAATGAGGATCGACCTTTTTTTGTTGCCCCTTGGAGCAGATGAAAAGCTGAGAATCAATGCCAAGTGGACTGGTTTATTGTTAAGCAGAGTTCTACCTGATGTGGTGAGTTGAATACTGTAGCTTTAAACTGTGATAGCTTTGGAGGAGAAGTCAGATGCCAACAGTTGAGGGTCAAAAGATAAGTTATGGATTGAGTTTTTGCACTTAAACAGATTATAATCTTAGTCATATTAAACTTTTCAACGGAGAGAACAGAAGACTCACTGGATATTCAGTGCTATCCATGTTCCAATGCTGTGTATTTTATGGTTAAACTAATCAAAGTAATTGTTGAGCTCAAATTAACTTGGCTAGTGTGGCTGATCAAGCTCCGCTGACTTCTGGACAATGAAGAGTTAATGAAAAATGCTGCATTTGTGTGTGTGTGTGTGTGGGTGTGTGTGTGTGTGTGTGTGTGTGTGTGTGTGTGTGTGTGTGTGTGTGTGTGTGTGTCTGTGTGAGTGTGTGTCTGTGTGTGTGCGCGGACGTGTGTTACCTTGTCCTGGGGCAGATTGCTGCTGGCTCTGCGGCTGACTGCCCACTGAGCTGCTGGCATACAGAGACAGGATGGAGTCTTTAGATAAAAGCTTCTTCTCCTCTGCCTTTGTGGTCATAGTGGTGGAGATAGAGGAGGAGGTGGAGGTGTCCGCCTGCGGAGCTGCTGTACTGGAACTAGACTGTGAGGGAGACAGACGGGGGAGGAGAGTCATAAAAGATGAATGTTTTTAATGGTTTGCTGTACACATGACCTGTGCATGTCCACTCGACAGGACAATGGAAGGTAGCTGATTGATGCGAATGCCAGTGCCTCAGTTTCCTACACTAAAACTCTACGTTTTAAACATAAATTATAAATAACTGACTGTGTATACTATATTTTAGCTCTGCTCTTTTTAAAATTTTATTGTAAACTCAATAATTCCTGTCTTTATGTCTTTTCTTGATATATTCACCATAATGGACATTTCCACAGCACTAATTCCTTCACTTAACCAGTAATGTCATAGTTAATGTCAAGTAAGTCAGTTAATTCCAATCATTTCTCGATGTCCATTCTTTTGATTGGTGTTAAGCTGCTGTCAATGAAACACTCCCTGCACAATGACTCAAAGGGTATCCTCCCTCTCTTTCCTACAGGCGTTTAATCTGCAGGACGTTTTAATGACATTAGCTTCATAGTGATTAAAAGAACGGCAAAGTACAGCTCAGATCAAATAGTGAGACAAAATGGCAGAGTAGAAGCAGTCCGTGGTAGTGATAATTATTGCCCATAATCAGAAGACAACCTACAGTCCACAGACACAGGTCTACTTATCCTCCAGTGTACCCGCCTCTCTTTTTCCTAACTCTCTAAAACCTTCATTCAAAACATTCATTTTCAGACATGACCTCCTGAGGATGTACGGAAATATTGGGTTCCGAACTTTATGCGGACGCTGGCTTTCACACATGCACAACACAGCAGGAGATTCTCCACTCAGAAGTGTTCACAACAACACAGAAATCTCTGGAGCCTTCAGGTGAGGGTCCTGCCTCTGCAGCAGGCAGAGGCAGGACGATACATATTAATTCTGCTTCAACACCTCCAATCGCTCGCTGTGAATCCAGCAGGGGATCTCCATATTGGCTTGTCTGGACATTCTGCGGACTTTATACTATGAGACTGGACGAAGAAAGACCGCAGAAAATCTGAATGCTCTCCCTCAGACTTTTAAATTCACACATACAGCCCATCTAGAGAAAGTCCAAAGGATCTCCAGAGTTTAGTGCATGTCTGGAAGCAGCTTTTAACTGGTTTTCGATCTTTATGCTGCAATCTTAATTTCAAGCGAGCAACAAAAAAATGAGTAGAAAGACTTTTTACTTTTATTTACTCATACGTACTGTAGAAATCAGGGAGGAATACAGACGTGACAAGACCGGGAGAAGAGAGGGGAAGAGACGAGACAAAGATGAAGGGGAGAAGAGCAAGAGTTGAGTAAAGGACAAAAAAAAGCGGAAAAAAGAACGGAGGAGAAGCATTGTCACAGTAAGTGAGACAGATGACATTAATTAGGCTGCTGCACAGAGAGGTAGACATGAACTGTTGCAGACAGAAAACACACACACACACACACACGCACACGCACACACACACACACACACACACACACACACACACACACACACACACACACACACACAGTCATGTTCACATCCACTGTTTCATTTTTTCAAACTCAAACATCTATTACACCTAATGGATGGAGCTGACAAGAAAGCAACACCTGTTTAAGAGCTCTGAACAAGTGTGTGTGTGTGTGTGTGTGTGTGTGTGTGTGTGTGTGTGTGTGTGTGTGTGTGTGTGAGGGTTAGAAGAGGAGAGAAGAGGGAGACCACAGTCAGGTGGACTCCATGAATAAACAGTGGCTTCTGCAAAACACACACACACACACACACACACACACACACACACACACACACACACACTAGTGCATCAACATTCTGAATTCAATGTCAAGAATCCTTCATATACACACAAATTATATATTATCGAGCACACACAAACTTAATACTCAAGTGTAACAGACATAATGACAAAATCGCACACACACATCCACACAAACACACACAAAGCATTGTGAGGGTGTTGTGCTCAACTGCTTAGCAGGCAGTGCTGCTCCCCTCTGTCTATCTCTGCTGCCTTTCTTTGACTCGTGGAGGGACGGAAGGAGGGAGGGGAGGGGGGCACAGGGAGAAACAGAGGCAGGATGCAGGAAAAAAAGAGGAATGATGGAGAAGAACAGGAGGGCATCAAAAAATAAGGGACATGGAAGGGCAAAAAGGACAGAGATGGCAAGGCTGCAAAGGTAAGAACAGGAAAGGAAGGCAGGGAAGACAGTATAAAAGGGCGGAAAGAATGATGGGAGAGACTGAAAGGAGAAAAAGAAAAAAAGGGAGGACAAGGACAAGTTGAGAGGAAAGGAAGAAGAAGTGGATGAAGAAAAAAGCTGAGGAGAATAGTTGGATGGTTATTCATGCAAACACACACGCGCGATTCATTTTCTCTCTAGTTATTCGAGTAGAGGTGAGTCAGGTGTTGACGGAGACTGGGTGGAGCTACCTAATAATAACTGCAGCACATTAGTGTGTTTCTCACTCCTGCACAGACTGGAGATAAGAATGGTGAGAAAAGGCAGCAAACTGTCCTCACCTGCTCCGTCACTCAGCTTCTGTGTAACATGACTCAATCAAAAGAGCTAAGCCTATTTGCTGCTAAGCTCGTTCCCAAAGTTGAAAAATGCATTAAGCGGACCTTAAATCCTGAGAAGTGCAACAGTAGTCGCCGTCCGTTCATCTTCCTTCTCTGAGACGTGTTTGTTGAATAGGCAGTGTGATTCAGACACGCTCTGCCGGCTCTGAACTGTGAGATGAGAACATCATCCACGATGATTTAGGAGAACAGCAACATGTGGAGGAGCAAGTGTGATGGAAAGTGCTCAGAGGTGGGGCCACTTTAAGTGTGTTGTTGCTGCACAAGCCTTAAACTTTGATATAAATATCAATTATATACAATTTCTCATTTGCTACACTGTATGTTATTAAGAATTAAGACATGTAAATTCAAGGATACATCTTCTTCATTATATCTTTGTTCTTCTGATTATGGCCATCATTTATAATAATTTTGCACTCAACAAAACAACTGCAGAGCTCTCAGAACATAGAAACCTCCAATTATTGCTCCAAAATGTAATGGGTTCTTCCTTGGGTCACTCCCGAACCCTCTGTACATTTTTAAGGAAATCTGGCAAATGTCGCACATTCCCCCGAGGTTCAGGTCAAAGCTTGAACTTAACATTGACATTTGGAGACTTTAAACATTCTGAGGTTAGCATTTAGAGTCCAGCATCATAGAGCTGCGAGCATGGGTGTATCAGCTTTAAGGTAGGGTTAATAATTTTGCTGAAACCCTTCATATTTTATTTGTTTTAATCCTCTTCAATTCCCGATAACCATCAGTAAATAAATAAACTAAAACTTAAAAAATGCCAGCGTCTTTAGCCCTCGTCGGATTGTAATAAAATGAAATTAATGGCACGGTTATGTGTTTTGGGGTCATAGTTTTGACGAGAGGGCTGATGCAACGGGCTGGGATGATTTGGTTATATTTTCAAAGTGTAGCCTGCTCTAGCTAGCTTTTCCAGGATTACCAACCCTAGCTTTTAAAGTATTGTAACTATTAACGGTGTAATTTCCAGATTTTCTGAGATTATTAATCCTCTTGATTGATGGAACCAGAGAGTTATTGATCAGCAGACTCAGTTTGACTCATCAAACATGATTAGATACTGTGACATGGTGGTACAGTCAAATGTTGGTAAAAGGTTAAAAACTATTGATTTAAGGAATTCCCTTAAACCAGTGTAATATCGATCACTGGTGCTTTTAAAGGGAATTATATTCCTTCTCCTTCATGTTCTGCTAATGAGAGCATGTGCTGCTCAAAGACAAGGGACCGACATTAGGTCAATTAATGGCCAACCTGCTCTACCACCTATAAATTATAATACAGAAAATAAAGGCAGTGGAAATGTAATTAACTGTAAAAATGACACAAATAAGACAGTGAGGGGGATCAGTGGCCTTTACATTATACTGGTGCACGTGGTTCTTCAAATTAAGTTTCTTTTGGCATTAATACAGTTGCTTAAGAGGAACCAGTTTCCCATCAGCCTTTCACTCCTACTGCCATCTGTGAGTGCCAGACATTAAAGCACTATTAGCCCCAGTTGCACTGAGACAGTGAGTGTTCTTGCCAAAGCAGAACAGTACACAACGCACATCTATCTAATCTCTCTGAAGGAGAAGAAACTTAAGCTCAGCATGTCACGTGTGCGTCTATCTTTTTCTGGCACTTTCTCAAACTGCCATCAATACCATGCCACACACACACACACGCACACACACACTGTCCACATAGTGTGTGAAGTGTTGCTGGGCTCCTAGCAGCAAATTGTGCAAGAGAAAGCATCTTCAACAAGGCTCCATTCTTCTCACCAAATTTTGCTGTTGCAGCCAGAACTCTGAATCTGCACTGTGACAGCCTTTTCCTCACTGTCGCTGTGGATAGACTTACACACACACACACACACACACACACACACACACACACACACACACACACACACACACACACACACACACACACACACACACAAAAGACTATGTCTCCCCACGGTTTTCCATCACTGCTTGAAATACTCATACACTCCCCTCTGATAGACCATCTGTGGCTATAAAATCACACTGGGCTCGGTGTATGTGTGTGTGTGTGTGTGTGTGTGTGTGTGTGTGTGTGTGTGTGTGTGTGTGTGTGTGTGTGTGTGTGTTTACTGAAAACAAAAGCAAAGCTTGGAAGTCCAGTAAGAGCGTGCCAGAGAGAAAATAGGACAGTAAGGAGAAAGAAATGGGAAAAAAATGAAAAGAAGAACAGGAAGGAAGAAATCAATTTCTGGTCAACAGTTCATTACCTCATCCCTCTCTACCTCCCTCAACAAACTGCATTCATCTCTCCATCTCTCCACCCCCTCACAACATTTTCTTTCCACTCTCCCTCCACCCTTCACGTTTTTTTCTCCTGACCTCCTCCCTTTATACCCTCCTCCCACTCCCAGTCATCCTTTTCCTTTTCCCTTCTCTCTTTCATCCTGCTAACTCCTCAAAACCAAACACAACACACTTGCACAAAAGCTTAACTTTGAGCCCATGTAAACACAACACATGTTGTGCTCAACATGAGGACACTGGTTAGATGTTGTTCTCTGATGTGTTTTTCCTCCATGCACCATGTAAATCTAACAAACAAGGGGAGTAGATCTGAGTGGCACTGAGGTTTGTTTACTGAACGACTGAAAGCAGAGACAGTGACGACTCCTTGTCCTTCACTAAGCCTCTTTACTACAGCTTAGATACATGAATAATAAACATGCTAAGAATTATCACAACTGTGCACTTCCCCTCAGCTCTACTGAACGTTTCATAATAATAATATAATAATATCAAATATAATACTATAAGAAACTTTATCTATATAGCACATTTAACAATGTTATAAAGTGCCTCAGAAAGAAGAAATAACACCAG
This sequence comes from Hippoglossus hippoglossus, assembly GCF_009819705.1. Taxonomy (NCBI): domain Eukaryota; kingdom Metazoa; phylum Chordata; class Actinopteri; order Pleuronectiformes; family Pleuronectidae; genus Hippoglossus; species Hippoglossus hippoglossus. The sequence goes on along the minus strand of NC_047165.1, from coordinate 21,650,592 downwards.
ACAGGCAGATAAAGGGAGGATCAGACAATGGAACATGAGCGGAGAAGATTAGAATGGCAAAATAACTAAGAACATGTAAATAAATAAATAAATAGGATTAGTCAGTTTAAGTTAGAGCCAATGTCAACCATTTGTAAAAGCTGTCTTAAAACGAAAAGATTTAAGAAGGAATTTAAAGGAAGCTACAGAATTAGATTGAGTTCCATAACGTGGGGCTCTGATAGGAAAGGCTTGGTCATTCTTTGTTACGAGGTGAGACCTGAGAGTAATCATAGACTGTATATAAAGAAGGTCGACATGACAGCTCCCCAAAAGTGAGGCCAAAACATCCCAATCGTCACAGAGTCATAGATCCCGCCTCCTCCATGTTAGTGGATGGGACACGGACGCAGCTAAAAAGACAAAGGACAGGTTTCTGTCATCTTAGGTAGTTCTTATCACACTGATGTATGTCGAAGTGCAATTGGCAAAGATCAATGAATGCAGGTTAAATACACGTGGATTCTCTTTGTGGTTGATCTTATGCAAGTCATCAACATTTACACTACTGTTGCATTACCCTCATGTGTATTTTCTGGAAAATTTTACAAAAATCAGGGATGGCAATGCCGATGGATGTTTCACAAAGTCGCGAGGACAGCTCTTTAACAGGGCATCACCCAGCACTGCTCACAAAGTTGGTAGATGACATTAAGCAATGGCCCTAAGTTAGCAGGACATTGTCAATTACCTTGTATTTCCTGAAGGAGTTGATGGCGAAGAGTAGCAGACATAAAATAACACTGAGTCATACAACTACTTCTCACAACTGACGAAATGTGTAAAATACTATTTAAAAATCACAGCAACTTTATATTCAAGGTAGCTTTATAAGGTAGCAGTTGAGCACAGCCAGAGCGTCAGTGAAGCTAAACATGGTGCAAGGCCAATGGTGAGTGAAAGTAGAGTCGTGGGGAGGGCTGACTGCTCATGTATTGCCAGGGATAGCGAGGTCTTGTAGCCATGCTGCAGTAACTCTGTGGAAGATATTCATAAACCCAAATAACTCTACTTTATAATATTTATGTCTCCAATTTAGGCACTCTGGGATAGTTTCGCTGCCTGCTTTGATAATCTGTGTATAAGGCAAACGGAAATAGATGGAGGTAGTCATCTGTCATAGTACTCCCCATAGGCTACTGAGGAAACTCGTAGATAGGATCAGACCAACTCAGTTTAAGAAGTTTGTAAATCATCTTCTCATCGTGTCTTACAGGCCACTCTTTGATCAGATGCATTACTGTATGTTGGCTGCAGATACAGATGTTGTTCTGCCTCAAACAGATATTATACAGGTTATTCAAACGGTGTGCTGACATCATGTCTACCTGTCCTGCTTTAGATAAAAATGAAAATCTCCCCAGCTTTCACTTTACTGTCCACTTAGGGACTTTGAGTGCAATTTGCCTGCAATTTTTGGGCCTGGGATAGTTTCGAGCACTCAGGAGAACAATTTTACTCCCTCACTGCTTCATCAACGCTCCTCAAATGTCATTATGAACAACTGGAACACATTTTAGTATGCAAGTCTTTTACCCTAAAAGTCTGGAAAGTACTGTGGTTTCCATTGACGCAGTCTTATTTACTAAGACGGCAGCTCATTACAAAGTCAGCTGCTTAACTGAACCTGGTGCTGCCTCCAGACACACACTCAGCTCAGTGGTGAAATTTAGGTAAGATTGATAAACTCAGAAAATCTGCAGTAGCGTGGTGATCTTGGTTCCAAGATTTTTTCTTTGACCAAAAACTTTACCTAAAAAAACCTGACATGGTTACTCAAAAAAATACAGTAGGCTTATTTTTAGCAAATATAGTGGTGCCAGAAAGTCTCAGATGACTTCTCCAGATGGGTTCACTTATTATTAATACAGTCATATTCAAGTTTAATGATGGCCAACCAAAACTCCCCATGCACTATTCATTATTGTCAAAATAATCAGATTGTCATTAACAACAGCCCAAAAGGTTTCATTTCTTTTCTTCCAACTGTCCATTTTGTGGAATTTCTATTTTTCTTAACTACATTTGTGCATAAATTACATTTACAATGATTCACATTAACACAGTCCAGTGCTAATACACTGTCTGTCTGCTCTGCAGAGGAGGAGAGATGATGTGACTCTTTATATGACGCTTTTATTGCTAATTTCTCCTTTCTTCAAAAGTCTGAGTGCTGATACTGACTGTGAGCAAAGCTGCAGCAGCTCCGCCTGGTCGCAGCAGATGAAGCTGTGGTTGTGTGTTAGGTTTTTGTTCGGGCTACAGCCGCAATAGAGGTGAAATCTATGATCTCGCTGCAATGATACAGATGAGCACCTGAGCCAGACACAGCTGAGGCTGCTGCTGTAACAACCAGCAGTGGTCTACTACATTATACACAATACTGTATCACATAAAGCTCAGTCTACCTCTGTGGATCAGAGGCAACAAAAAAAAATCCCTGCTGTGATCTCGTGACCTTCTCTTCAGCTACAAGCCATGCATTACTCTTTTTATCACCAGGGTATTTCTTGTGGCTTCTGTAAACCCCATGTGCACTGTGTTTAAAACATTTCTTTAACAGGTGTGGGAATTTTCCCCCTTAAACTAACAAAAAGCGTGACCTCAGTAAATCTAGAAAAATACATAAACCACCTTGTTTAATATGTCACCTCCTTTTATTTACACTATTTATACAGGCAGTGAGGAGAGAGACGCACCGTGCAGGCGCTCAAATGACAAATGACATGGGAAGTGCGACTCCACTGTGGTGCATCTGTTTGATAAATACACAGCATGTGTTTTTGTGACATGTGTGAATCCAGTAGCTTTAGAAAGAAAACAGAAGGAGGATTGTGGGTGGTGACTCAAAGCAGTACCTCTCCTTCTCGTAGGGCTTCACGCTTCACGTCCTGTGTGTTCCTGGCCTTATACCTTCCACCCCCCTCTGTTTGTTTATTCCACCAACCTGCTCTTCACCCACTCACCCCTCTTTCCCTCCATCTAATGCCCTAAAAGCATTATTTCTTACCTTTACTTTTACCTTTTTCGTTCTCGCTTGTTCCATCCTTTACCTCCCTACCACGGTAAGTTGATTGTGTAGTTGCTGTTTTACATTCTTGAGTGTTCTCACTAAAAACTTATCTGAAAACCACATTTTCCTCACAGGGTGTGGTGAATGAGAGAGAGAGAGTAGAAAACATGTGTGTGTGTATGTGTGGGAGAGAGAAAGAGAGGGACAGCGAGGAAAGCTGAGGATAACACAAATCCTCCCCCTCTTACAAGGCCGTAATCACATTTTTATAATTGACGTATTTGCAGATAGGCGAGCCTTCCCCGATGCCGGGTAATAGCTGCTTGAATCAGCAGGCTGCGGGCTTCCTCTTTCTTGACGCACCAAGCTAATCACAGCTCTAAAGCAATATCCGCTTGCTGAATCCCAAATTCAGCCCTGTACATAAATATATGTGTGTTTAAGAATGGGCGGATGTGTTGTCCTTGTGTTTACTGCTTAAAGGTATAACAGAGGAATATTAATGGAAATGGAAAGGCTGGTGGTGCAACAGGTGGGTTCGTGTAGTTTCCTCTTGGTAGCATGAATCTGTACACCACAGTTTGTATCTGAACAAAGGAACGACCGGAAAATGAACTCATGAAACCACTGGTAGATTGACCTGATCGGGGCACCATAGAAAAGGTCACAAGGTCACCAAAATCCATTGGGTTTACATTAAAAAGCAACATACTGGGCCATTAGTTCGTCAGAGGAAAATACTCAACTTTTTACTTTTTTTAGAATTACCTTGCATCCCCAGTGACCACACCAGGTCTTCACAGAGAATGAAAAAACAAGCATTAATTGGACAATTTAGGAGGAATGGATGCATGGAGATGAGCCAAGGTGTGAGGCAGGCAAAGAGCTGCAGGAGCCGGAGTCACCGCAGATGTGGTCGGGGAGGGGAGATTAGAGGATAAGTGGGAGAAGTGGGAGGCTGGTAGTGGCATAAAAGGGTAGCATCCAGTTACAGCAGCCCATAATTGTTCTTCATGCCAGGGTCTCCTGCCAGCCCCTGCCTGCTCTGGTCCCAGGAGGCACAGAGGTGTGTGTGTGAGTGAGTAACAGTGTGAGATAAACAATTTGAAAGCTAGGAATAGGCCAGAGAGTGAAAAAATAGATTTCAAGCCCAGATATGGATCAATGTGATCGTTTACTGTGCTCGTGCAGTATATGACTTGGATATATGGTCACCTGGTTATTTTCTGTATAAATATTGATTCTTTGACCAGAGGCGTGCAACTGCATGTCTCCATCCTTGGAGTAAGTGCGTGTATAAGAGAGATGGTATATATTTGGGTCTGTATGAATGTGTGTGTCCTCATCTGCAGCTGAGCCGCAGGTCAAAGGCCACACTTAAAAAAGACTGCAACATCATTTCAAACGCAACGCTGCTCTTTGAAAATGTTTAATTCAACCAGGCTTACTCAATCCCCTGAGAGCAGTCCGTGAACGAGTGAGAGAAGACAGGTGGAAGGAGTTTTTTGGATGATACAGTAAAGCTTGTCATCTATTGTTTTTTCTCAGATTTTCTTTGATAGTTTGTTCCTGTTCTTACTCAAACAAACATCTAACAGGCACAAGTGCTAATGGATGCAACATCTCGCACTCTACCCTTCCATACCGCATCACTTTATCACTCCGCCCTTATCTTTGAACCCTGCATAATTGTGGGTTTGTTGCGTCGGACAGGTCTGGGAACAGTCAGATACAAACTAAAACCCTTGTATTTGGGCACTATGTGTTTTAAAGGCTTTATCCCCCCACAGGCAGGAGAATGGTGAGAGTTTCACTCACTTTTCTCAGGTTGACTTTTATGTTGTTGTGTTGCTACATTGTGTCACTGTGAAACAACTAGGTTATCATTATAATGTCCGTCAAAGCACAGACACTTGTGGGTGGTGATTCTGTGCACCTGAACACACATTGCCTGTGGCACAAAGTCCTTCCCACCACCGTGTCGTGTGTGTGTGTGTGTGTGTGTGTGTGTGTGTGTGTGTGTGTGTGTGTGTGTGTGTGTGTGTGTGTGTGTGTGTGTGTGTGTGTGTGTGTGTGTGTGTGTGTGTGTATTACTGAACATCCAACTTGTATCTACACAGTCAATACTTTTCTCTATACCAAAACTTTGGCTAGAAATGTAAAAATCTTACTGTCACCTTTAACAATGACCCCCTCTTAAAAAAAGCATGTCAACACAGTTGTCCACGCAGATCAGGAAACTAGATATTTTATCTAGAAGAAACTCAGAGATAGCCATTCATGTTGTAATTTCCTCTTGTTTGGATTATTGGAACAGCTTGTCGAAAACACAGCAGCCAGACTTCTCACCAAATCTATTAAAAGCATCATTCTGATTGTAGCTTCTCTTCATTGGCTTCCAGTAACATTTGCAATGATTCTAAGATTTTATTGCTGACTTTTAAGGCCCGTTCTGGACTTGGACCATAGTACATTTCAGATCTTATGACACCAAGGCCTGACTTGCTATTCCACAGTCCCGGTTGAGGACCAGAGGTGACCGGGTCTGTTCTGTCAGGACGCCCTCTCTTTGGAGATCAGTCAGGCAAACTCCTTACCCTCTTTTAAAGACACATTGTTATAGGTGTGCTTACTTCTAGTTCTGATCCTACCGGCAATTTAATCATTTTACAATGTTTTATTTTATGCTTTTTTTACTCTTTTCTCATCTGTAACATTGTTTATTTCTGGATCTGCACCTGAATGCTGTTACTTTTAATTGTTTCTTATTTTTTGCTTTCGATTTTTAACCTGTAAATCACCTTGTAACTTTATTTAGGAAGGTGCTATATAAATACAGTTGGATTTTTCATTATGGTTAAATAAGATGATTTTCCAAATCAATTGGCTAAAATTTGTGGTTGTATATTGTTATATTCTATATTCCTACCACTCCCGGCTGTTGTTTTATTGTGCTGGTTCACCACTGTTCCTCTCTGTCAGACCTACTCTCTCCTTTGAAGGACATCGGTTAAATTGTTTCAATAAAGGAGAGTCCTTGACAGTTTACTTCAGTATGATCCTCAGAGAGTGTGTCGGAGAGAGATGGCGTGTTTGTGAATGTGCTTGTGTGTGTGTCTGTGTGTATTTGCATCATATGAGTCTCCACAGACTCCCTATGCTGCAGCCTGCCTGCAGTGATAAGCACATGATGAAAGCCTCTCTGTGTGTGTGTGTGTGTGTGTGTGTGTGTGTGTGTGTGTGTGTGTGTGCGCGCGCCCACGCCTCACCTGGGCCTGCTGTGTGTTGTTGGCTGAGGGGAGAGGATTGGAGACCATTGGTCCAAAGATGTCCAGGTCATCGCTGATTGGTGCAGCGCCGCCCGAGCTCTTCACACCACCCTCTGGGGCATCTAGGGAAAACATATTTTCTTTACAACATATATCAACAAATATAGTTTTATTCCATTTAAAGACAGAGAATGTGTATCGGCATTTCCAAGAACATATGGCAGAATGTAATTTGAGTGACAATGTTGAAAATATTTTTTCATTAATTCTACTCATGGCACAGATTTTCTATCTGCACTGAGAAATTAAAACAGCATTTTGAGTCGAATCAATATTCATCCTGATGAGCAGCTTCTAAATGGACCTTAGGAACTTTGAATATTAGCATTTAAGCTAACAAGGACAAGCGGCCCTTTCAATCCTCAGAAAAATGGAAATCTGAGTCTTCGTTTCAATGACAACTGGGCAGAATCCATCAGTGAATGGGATGTAGTTTACAGATCCAGAGCAGCTACTGCATGGACCTTGTGGTGACACTGTTTTTAAAACTATTATTTAAACACATTAAAATAATAATTGTATTATGTTAATTTCAAACATAAAAACTTAGAAAACAAGACTTTAAGACTTTACCAATACCAAAGTATTGATATTGATATTATAAAATGTATGTAACATAGTCAATTTTGACTGAGACATTAGCCTTGTTTCAATCCAAATGTGGCACCAATTTAAATTTTAAAATGAAAGAAACTTGGAAAAACAAAAAGGAAAATTAATGTGCATTTTAATCAAATAGCATTCTGAATATAAGGTCGAGGTGAACAGTTGGCGACACCAATTCTCCAGTCAGGAGCAATTAAACAACCACAGTCAAGTGTGGAAGCATTTTTACGACATGTTTTAGTTTGTGTGCGCGTGTGTGTGTGTGTGTGTGTGTGTGTGTGTGTGTGTGTGTGTGTGTGTGTGTGTGTGTGTGTGTGTGTGTGTGTGTGTGTGTTTATGATGCACTAGGTGGAAATACACGTACAAACAGATGGATTGAAAACACTTATTGAGTCGGGTAAATAAACATAAAGATGAGACTGAGATATCATAAAATTAAAGACAAGAAAATTAATGAGCAGAGATAATAGCAAATCAATATCACAATAAAAGTGAAGGCACTGATAGAAATAGAAACGACTCAAAACTACCGCTATATATGCAGGAAATAAATCGACATGTTTCAAGAGCTCGCATCAGAGCTCAAATTATAATTAAAACACTTATAATTTGGAACATCCTCAGGATGACTGCACTCCTTAAGATGTTGACACCTATTTTATTTATGAGTCTCCCTTGGGAATGCGACGTACTGATTAATCATCAGTGACTGTGGATCTACTCCGCCACACCGTCTCAAATGGTAAGTGCATGTTGTGGCTGATTGGTGCAGATCTGGGGCTGATTTTGAAAGAGTTCATTCTAGGCCATGAGAAATGTAATAAATAAAACTTATTTCCAACAGTTTCCATGAATCCATGGCTCACAAAGTAAAAAAAAAAAAACTGATCAATGTATTGACAAGGTGTCGTACAGCTGGTTTCTTGAATTCTCTATTGGAATAAATATAGCTTCATGCTTAACAACTCTTAAAAGACACTTTCCTCTCAAGATCAGAAACAAAGAAGAATGGACTATTGTTTTTTAATAGTGTACTGATTTAATTTGTTCTTGTCTTTTTAAAAGCAGAGCGAGCACAGGCCTAAGTAATAACTTCAGACTGTATAAAAATGGACATAGTGTGAAAAGTCAAAAAGACAAAAAGGAAGTTTCTCATACCTGTAAAACATTTTAAAAACAATCACTTGTTTCAAGTCTTACAGCATGACGTTCATTTTGTAAATGTCCAGTGGCAGATTTTTCTGAACCAGGGGCCACAAAGGGGCAACAAATTTACACAGACGGGCCGATTATATGTCCAACGTCCACGCACAATTTCTGATTCAGTTTAACGGGCACATGTCATTAGTCGCTTACTGTGAGCTCTATAACTTTGAGCAGAGCTGCTTATACATCAAATTGTTCCTTACTCAAGAATATCCTGTATTTAAACATGTTTAGAAAATGAAAAGTTAAAACCCTGTCATATTATTCTAAGTATTGTTAAAAAGTAACCTAATCTTTTAAAGAAAATATTATTGACAGCACAGGGGCACCTAAAGGGCCAATTAAGATTTCAGCCGGGGCCCCCGGGGCCTGCCCCTGAATTGATCTCCCATTTGCCTTTAAACAGACACAAAGAACAGGGTATGACAGGGTTGATTCACTGTGCCCCACCACTTCTTAAGTGTTTTTCTTTTACGGTCATTTGAAATGTGCCCACAATGAATCCAATAGTGACATTTGAAGGAAGATGTCATTTGCAGTGAATGTGAACTGATGTTGTGGCATCAATTGTTAAACATAAAAAAATACCATATTAACCAAAATAACACTTTTCATGTTTGGTGCTTAAAAAACCCATTAAGAACTTTAACAGCAAACAAACTGTCACACATTAACATTTCACTGTTGCCTAAGTTGGGCTTTAATGGACTTTAAAAAAACATTTCAAAACATAATTTCCCCATATGGTGAGTCGTTCATGCAGAAGTAGAGTTAAACCCAGTGAGGCTGTGCACAAGGCATCCACTTGAACAATGAGCATATGTAGTGCTAAACCTGCGAGGCTCGTCAGTCTTCTCTGGCCTGACACCAGCCTCCATATGCATCTGTGGGTGATGCCAGAGAGGATGTTCTTCAAGTCTTAATACTGCAGGTGGAGCTGGTGCAGGTGCTTCTTTATAGCTATAACGGGTATGACCCACACTATGACTGAAAAAAAAAAGACATTGTAATAGTTAGAAATGTATCATAATGTGGGCTACAGAGAAATGGAGGAACAGAGCTATTATGCCATGAGCTCAACACAATAATCTGAAAAATAAATGACTCCCTGAACTTAGATATAAAAAATAACCGTACGCGGTTTAGTTTTGCATTAAATAGTAATACAACGGAACTCATACTTACTGCAGTGACAGTATGTGGGTGAACATACCATGATGGATCCCAGCACTCAGTAATGTTTTCCTGCAACAGAGAGAAAGAATCATTACCATATATATTTGGACGCATATCATCAACTATGAAATGAACAGAACTTGCAAAAAACAGCCGACAACCACGAACAAATCTTAATGCTCAAGAAACATTGAGCTGAGCTTCATTCATTCAACTGGGAAAATAAATAATAATCATTAACAGTGTTCTGTGATGTAACGTAGATAATGAGCTCATTTCAATCAACATCTGCTGTCTGTTGTACAAACAGCAACAGGAGATGCAAACCGTTAAGTGTAATAATGTTACAGTTTCATTAGATTAATGAATTGTAACCTTAAGGAAACTTGGTCCGTCTATTATTACAGCTGATTGCTTTAAAACATGAATCAATTACAATATCAACCTGCCATCAATGGGAATATTTACATAACTTTTACACTCAGCTGTAACTCTCACCTTGGATCACAGAAGCTGACTTTGCTGACAGTGACTTCACACGTAGCAGCTGGGATCTGGTGCACCCTGCGCCCGGGCCACGCTGGCTGCCTGGGCTTGGTTACTTCTGGTTTCAAGACCTCAAAATGGTGTCAAATGCCAAAGTTGAGGCTTCAAAACCGCAGCTCACAAAGGAATGGATGTCGTCACAGTGGTCTGTCACTTTTTCGGTTACATAGCAACACAATTGTTAAGCCAGTTAACAATGGCTGCAGAGATTCATGGTCCTCTTGCAATGCATGCTGGTGTAAGTTTTGTGGTGTTAAGAATTATTTGACAAATGTATGAGACCAAGCAGGTAAACGAGCAATACCTGCAGGTTTGTGCTTCAAAACATGAAACCAAAAAACTGAGGAAATGAAATGCAATTTCTTATCTAAAGAGGGTTTGTAAAAGAGGAAGGCAAAAATCAACTGAACAAACTGACAAAATTAAACTATCTGAAAGTTCTATAGATTCAGTCACGCAATTGGTGCCCCCCTACCATTCAGAGTAAGGGACTTACGTGACGATTGATAGGGAGAACAAATCTTCTGCAGCCAAAATCAAATTGAAGCCTCATTTAATTTTGGATCTGAATTAGTTCAGATCAAACACGTGAGCCGAACTGATCTTAATGTTTTTTAAAGTACATCATCATCATGAAGAGCCTGCAGTGTATATAAAGAACCTGTTCCCTTTCTGATGAAGAGGGAACCCCCGGTACACAATGTACACCCATCTGAGAGAAAGTGAGAGGGAGTGATGGAGAGGCAGGCAGGGGGTGGAGAGGAAGTACGTGAAAAGAGACATCAGTGTGTGTGTGTGTGAGAGTAAGTGAGCAGCTGAGGTCATTTATATAACCACAGTGATGAAACATCCATAATTTAGCCTTTTGAAAGTGTGAACAAGACTGAGCTCCTTTAGCGAGACAACAGGGTACATGGAAAACCATTTACTGGTGTGTGTGTGTGTGTGTGTGTGTGTGGGGGGGGGGGGGGGGGGGGGGGGGGGGGAATCGCTCCACATCAAATCTCATTCTCAAATAATGACTTTGACTATTAAGTCTTCCATCCTTATTTAAACTATTCTTTTTATGTTTTACCCTCTTTCCATCTTGTGATCCCCTCATTTCCTTTATGAACTATGGGATTTTATTTGGACTGTTCAAATCACTTTGTAAATGGCTCTAAGAGGTGCTTGAAGAATAAAACCTACTTTGATTAGGATTATCACCTCGGGGGCCGGGAATGACAGGTGTGCATATTGAAACGGAACAGTGAAAGATAGAGGATTTCATGTGCTAACACTCTGCTCCCCACTTTACCAAAAACTCTCTCGCCCATTATGAGCCGTGGGGAGAAAAGGGCCCATCATTCTCATCATCATCGCTGCCATGGCGGGCAATGTGCCCAACATCCTTTAGTATGTGATCCACTTCTTGAGAGCACTCCCTACCTCACCATGGTAACAGACCACTAGTACAGCCGGGGGGGGTTATAATCAGCCTGAACCCCTTAGCCCCGAGTGTATACACAAACACACACACACACACACACACACACACACACACACACACACACACACACACACACATACTGTATATATATATAGGGCTTCCCAGTGTTTTCAATGAATACAGTGACCTCATTCAGCAGCGGGGGGGCTGTCACATTAAGGACTTGGCCGCCAACACAAGGGCTAAAATATCTCTGTCGATTAAGCCCTGGACTGATTCTAAAGCCAATAACCCAAATACGATTTTACACAAACACATGTGGAGATGCTTTTTGATTTTTGTTTTCCCACTGGTCAAAATGCTGAATGTTTTTCCGTCCGGTCAATAATACAAATTCAGTGGTTTTGATCTCCAAAGTGTTGCTACAGCCATAAACCACAGAGATATGTTAATTTAACCCACTTTTCCCCAAAACACAACTAGGGCATGAAATGAAGTTTGCCCACTCCCCTGTGTGTGATTGTGGGAGTCCAGAAAGAGGGGACATTAGCCCAGTTAGTGACTCCAGTCATTAGCTCCTGGTAGGAAGAGACATCATGTAGAGGCAAGTGAGGAAGAGTGACACACAATTACTTCAAACTGGATATGTTTGTTTACAGGGGATAAAAGAATTAGCATGTCCTGTCCATGTCAATTGAACAATTAATATATTACATTATATTATTTTGTTGGTGCTTTGCTGCAAATCAAAACACTGTTTATGAATTTGCAAATGGAGCCTGTGCAGCAGGAAAAAAATAAACTGCATTTCCACAATTTTGAGAGTGAGACCAATCAACAGACCGAGAAGCGGGATTGTTTGCTTTTAAGTTCATCAACACAAAGCTGGATAACAGCATAAGTTGAAATACTAACTGTGCAAACTACCCTGTGCCCCAGAGCCTGAAAGTGCCTCACTGCATTCATCTGAACAATGCCTATTCCTACAGTTTGAATTCTATCACATTACCATGAAAGAAAGGGACATTTAAGATAAAATATGTAACAATTCCTCATTAAAATAAAACGACTAGCCCTATGTTATATATTTGGTTGACTTGTGTACTTACATTATGCAAAGTGTTCAAACCCAGAGAAGTCTCCCACTGTTTGAATTGGTCACTCATAATGAATCACAATTGTTCATTGAAGTTTGCTGCGTAAAGTGAATGAGACTTTAATACATTACGTCATCTGAGTCACTGCTTCACAACATCATTAAACGTGGTCTTTTGTTTTGAATTAGAGACCCCCATTGCACATTTAGGCCATTTTTTTCCCACATAGGCAAACTATAGTCTCTGGGTCTTTGGGCTTATAATGATACTGTCGTCTATACAGTCTGCTGTGTGCGCTGGACTGGAACAATTTGGCAACGACAGGGCACATACACAATGTAGGCTACTGAGGACCTGAGGTGGTGGGTGGCCCTCGGGGGGACAACAGGGGGACATTTGTCCGCCTTTAAGGTTAATGCAGCTTTGTTTATAGCAAGTCCACTCATAGCTGGATATTTTTAAAAGCCACTCATGTGTCAAAAAGATTGGGGGTTGACCTTATAGTAGAGTCTTTAAGTCTCAGTCACTCTCCGTCCTCTCCTCTCCCTCCCTGTGTTTCCTCTCTCTCCACCATCACCATCAATTAAAGGAAAAAAAGGCCCCAAAAAACTCTATCCAGGTAAATTTTGTAATGTGTGAACCTTAACAAGGGAAATTAGGCTTAATTTCTTCTTGTTCATATTCCCTCTTTTGATGGCTGCATCTATAAGGTGCTTTCATCCTAAGGGTTTTACAGTTTTCCTCTCAATAGCTCATTGAAATTTACACAATGGCAGCGAGCTACCGTGCAAGGTGTTATATTCTGACTCTTGGGAGCAGTTCGGGTCTCAGTGTCTTTCCAAAGTTCACTTCAACATATGGACGGAGGGAAACAGCAGATCAGAACCACTTCATGGATCGCAGCCTCCTTCTGTTTTGGTCAGTCGTCTATGTTAGTCACAACAGAACCAAACTCTGCTTCACAGCCAACACATTGTAAGGAGTGACAGGGAGAAGTCTGGTTAAACCTTTGTCCTGTCTTCTTCTGTTCACCCTACACATGTTCTAATACAGCCAGACTCACAATTTATATCCTCTTACTGACACATTTATTTTCTGTTCTTAGACACCTGAATGAATTCACAATAGTGATTTTAACTGCGGGCCATAAAGACGTTGTGCTAACAAGGCAGTGACAATAAGTCCTTCACACAAACCAATATGTTATGATCATTAAGGTGTCTGACAAGATGAACACAAATAAAGCTTGAATGGTTTTATTTTTACAGTATAACAATGAAAAAACATTTTTACATTTGGTCTATATTTTCTTTGAATTGTGCTGGGACAGATATGCATGTGTTTACTACATAGTTCCAACAAGTCCCGAGCTGATTGTTTGACGTCAGCTTCAGACCTACAGTGTTTGGATCAAACAGGTTGAAAGAAATATTAAAATAAATAAAAAGCTTAGCCTGTTACTTTGACGTGCCAGATATTAAATAAACATATTTAATCATGCATATCATCTGCTGCTGTGTATATAATGATTTTTGCAATTTGTCTCCACTATCTTCTGACTTTTCTCATGGGCAGATGTGTCATTTAAGTAAATATAAGTACCCGACTGGACACAGATCAGAGCCAATGCTAAAATGTACTGTAGTGTGTTTCAAGATGTAGCTACTGCGGTGATTACTTAAAAGCTTAGTTTCAAGATTTGAGAATCACGCACTTGTTTTAGACAAAGGGCCAAAACAGAGAGAAATGCATTTTCACATTTAGTCAACTCAGTGTGGACGTAGCAAACATTTTGGATGATTGTTTTGTAGGACCGTGCATCTCCCATATTACCCTCCCTCTCTTCTCTCTGGAGTAAAGAAGCCAGACGCATTCTCTCCTCCTGTGTTATTGTTGAGAGATACTATGCTGCTTCCAAGACTCACTGTGAACACTGTTGCTCCAATAACACTGGAGAGGACAATGTGAAGGAAGTCAATTCAGCGCCCTATCAGAGCCATTACAGGAGAGGACTGAGCTGGGAGTGAGACGGACGTACAACAAGCAGGGCGCTCCATCAATAAAAGTTTTTGAAATTGATTCAGTCGTTCCTGAACCGATCTATTTTTGGCAGGAGGGAACATCTCTCAGATGTTTTTTATCCTCAAGGGACACAGAAATCATCCAGCTAGGCCTGAGGCAAATAAATAAAACGTGTTTTTATGAGGCGAAGAGAAGCTGTCTTTACGACATTAGATGTTAAATGAAAGGTTTATTTTAGACTGATTTCTGTTTTTGCAAACGTGAGGCAAAAAAACCCTGATGGGGGAACAAACCCCACATTCATTTTACATTAATTCCAGCGCAGTCTGTTCAAGTGAATCAAACTGAACAGGAACACAGAAGCACCGGGAGAAAGTCTCTTTGACAGCTGCAGAGTAAAGTAACCGTAAATCGTGGAGGGATAGATGAAGGGGTTTTTGAGTGCTGAGGGCATACTGCCACGTATTTGACTTATTGATTATGTGTGAAATCCCATCCACTCGACACGGCTGCAAGGTGCGTACATTGGTTATTTATAGCAGGGCGTCCACCCTCACTCACTCCCATGCTGCGGTCAGGAATTTTTGATCAATGCTATATCCGCCAGCTCTTTCTTCTGTCAGCACAGCCCCCGCCTCAGCTGTCGTCCGGTACAATACAGCCTTGTGTTGGGGAAACATGGGGGATCGCATATTAGAAATTTATGGTGAAACCCTGAAACAACCGTGCCTTACTCTACTCTGTGGTGTTCAGGATTTCCTGGCGGTCATAGTGGGCCAAGACACATACCATGCACTCAAAATGTCACAGGTTTGAATCCAGCTTGTGACCTTTGTTGAATGTCATATCTCTGGTGCGTTAAATCGTTCCAGTTTTCTTGCTGCTGTGTTCTTCAGTAAAGCACAAATGTCATGTGTGCAGGAGACAAAGAACATGTGACAAGTTTTTCCTCTAAACTGACAGCTTGGTAATTGACACCATTGTTAAACTAATATCAATAATAAGTCCTGCAAGTGGTTATGTCACAAGATTGTTTTCAGTCATTCAGGGTAATAACATAATTAGCCCAGTTGAAGTTGGCTGTAGCCACTATACTGGAAAACTGAGGTCCCTGTAATTGCAATCACTGACAATGTGCCATAATAGATTCAACATAACTTTGTATGGAGTCAGGCAGATGTTATTCAAACACAGTCTGTAAATGCAGACACAAGTGAATATCAGGCCTGGATTTTGGTTTGTGATTTTTACATGCAGGGGCAAGACTGGCTGGCTCCGGCTGCAAGCTAACAAGAGCCTGTCACAAGTTATTCAGGGTCTAATCAAATCCACTGTCATTAAACACCCTTCCACTCTCGTGTAGTAGTTATGTAGTTATATAAATAACATAAGTATTCCTTTGAATGAGAAGTAAATCACTAGAGAGCCTCATGATTTAGTCTGTCAAAGTTGAATCACATTAAAACAGGCAGACGTAATTTACGTGGGACGGCTGTGATTCCGTGGGTCGGACCGGTCGTCCACTGACCAGAAGATCGACGGTTCGATCCCAGTCTCCCCCTGTCCGTGTTCTGAAGTGTCCTTGGGCAAGATACTGAACCCCAAATTGCCCCGTGCCGTTCTCATAGAAAAAGTGCTGCCCATAGATTAACTGTGTGAATGTTTGTGTGAATGGCAAAACTGTCAGTTATACATTTTACATGCAGATTGTAAATTGTGGCAGCGTCACGATTCACACATAACATTTGCTTCCATGATAAATGTCCTGTAGGGCTCTTGCATGATTTGCTAGGAGAAATGTCCCAATCAGGTCTTTTGGCCCCAATCCCAATCAGTCCTTTATTATTGGGTATCTGCCAATACCAATAACTGGACTGATCAATACAATTTATTTACTAAATGTTGATTTATGTATCTAACAGTCTGAAATACCTGCTGCGCACTATTTAATTTATGATACCTTGTTTTCACAAGGCACTTGATTAAAAAGAATTACGACTTAGTCCTGGTTCATAAAATCTGCTTATAATCTTCAGTGTTGATATGAATGAACCAGAAGGATTCAGCTGAAAGAGAGGATGTATCACTCTGCTGCATTTCTTGACACCACAGAATCACTTGTGATAGTGCAGTTGTGTGGAGAGAGTGAAGATTCTAACCCTCATTTATGGGACTGATGTCTATGAGTGTGTGCATTTCAGTACAGATCCAAATAAAATCCACATCTAACAGATTTAAAAGCGGTTTCACATTAGAGGGTTAGATTTTCTCAGCTGCTGTATGGTAACAAATAGAGGTAGAAACCTGCAACTGCCACCAGTGTGTAGTTGAGATAACGTAATGTGGCTATAAGACTTGATTGAATTTAGGGGGACTGTTGGGCCTTAGAGGTATTTGCTCTGAGTGCCATTCTAGTATTGATCTGTCATTACATTGCTCATGAAATTAACATTAGTTGGTGACAGTAGATTTGTTCCCATTCACACACTTGCATATGCACTGACATAATTTGAGGTGCTCATAAACTGCATTTTCCAGAGCACTCGCAAATGCCAAGCAAATTGAACACGTGTAGAAATTTTTTATCGCAGCTTGGATAAATATTGAATTTGTATAGTTAGATCTTTAGCTTCAACTTCACAGAACTGACAGTTTTGCTTTGCTTTTGAAAAGCTTCCCCTCAGTTTTCTCAAAGATTGTTAAATGTGTGTGCATTGATCTACAGACAGAAGTGCATTCTGCGTTTCAGTGCTGGTGGAAAATGACATCTTAATTTTGGTGAATTCATGTGTAATTTAAAGTGAGACAGACACTTTTCTTAATCTATAGAACAGCTTGTCAGCCTTTGATTGGAGTTTCTCTAGTTTGATTTTCCGGCAGCTGCTCATGTGATGGCTCACTAATGTCATTAAGTCCACAATGGTTTCATCAGCCATTACAGTTGTTTGTTTCATTTTGGTTTGGTACAGATTTCCCTTCCACAGATTGCTCTATGAATTTCCAGAACTTATTAATTGCAATTGATTAATCCAAAATAAATCAATAATTATTTCAAGAAAGCTTGGTTCAAGGTTTAAAATGTAGGTCTGGTAATGTATTTTATTATAAAATTAGCTGATATTCAAAATCAAATTGTCCTAAAGTCAGAAGTGTTTACTTTCCATGTCTGGGATACATAATCAACCATGATTAGACATTCCAGCATATGACTAGACTGCAGTCTACTTACATGTTAGACAATACATCTGAAGCCATTAAAGAATTCTTAACTGCCAAATATCAAACCATGCACCCCTGATAATGTTATACTTTACATAAACTGCAAATTATCTACTATCAATGTAGAAATGTTATTACATCTAATAATACTGAACTTCTTTAACTCACATAACAAAAAAAGTGAAACATTTGAGTTTGTTTTAAAATGTGGACAGATCTTCATCTGAACAGAAACACAACTAATGACACACACATGGTATTGGTCTGGTCTACAGTGAATAAATCACTTAAACTTTCACAGTGTGGGTTGGAAAAAGTATGTAAACCTCTGCTACTGACATCAACAAAAGCTAATTGGAGTCAGGGGACTCGTCACCGAAATAAGATTGGAGGGTTTTTGTAACTCTCAAAAAAGAGATCTTAAAAGACTCAGGAAAAAGTAATCTCAGACATATTAGATATTATTCATCAGTCTACAGTTAGACAAACTCTCCGAGAGGGCAGAGAGACATAATATGACTCCAAAGACACAAGAATACGGGTGGGACACTTATTCACTGTACTTAAGCACATTTTCCATGTATCTGTACTTTTCACTTTTACTCCACTACATATATCAGCAAATATCTGTACTTTCTACTCAACTACTTTTTTACAATTGTTATTATTTAAGTAATCAATAACGAGAGGGGAATTGGTCCACCCATCCAATCAGAGCAGGCAGGTAACAATAAACCCTGCTTTACGGACACGTGGATGACACCACATGAGCAGTATGGAGGCATGTTACTTCAATTGTATTGGATTTGGCTGCAACACTTAGACTCCAACATGTTTTGTAGAGCACTTCACCCACCCCTCCATCGTCATAGTGGTGAGTAGATAATGAGTGAATTTTCATTTTTCGGTGAACTATCCTTCTGTTCATGAGTCTACCTCACAAAGGTGAAGTATAGTGGAGGGAGCATTGTGATTTGGAGCGGCTCTGTTGCCTCTTGGGCTGTACAGTTCAAAAGAAAGTCCCAACTTTAACAAGGTACCTTCCATGATAATGTCAGGGGGTTGTCTGTCGGCTGAATCTCAGTAGAAGCTGGAGGGTTCAGCAGGACCATGATGCTACACCTTGCTACACAGTGATGTCAAACAAAGGAAATCCACCTTTAGGAGCCAGGGCCCGGTCAGAGCTCAGACCTTAACCCGAGAGAGATTCTGTGGAGTGATCTTCAGAGAGTCCTTCACACCATGAGAACACTTGTGAGCTGAAGCCGCTCTATGGGAAGAATGATCCAAAATTCCTCCTGAACACTGAGCAGCTCTGATCTACAGATACGAGACGCTTATTTGAAGTTGTTGCTGCCAAATGAGGCTCAGCTACTTACTCAGAGTTTCATTCCTTTTATGTTTTTTCCTCAATGTTTTATGATTATCATTGTTTGTGTTATTAGTTTAAGCACATTGTGTTTGTCTACACTTGTGACTTGTATCAATCCATCAATAAAATTGTATTTGTATAGCCCCTATTCACAAATCACAATTTGTCTCATAGGGTTTAACAAGGTGTGACATCCTCTGTTCTTAAACCTCAACAAGAGTAAGGAAAACTACATTAAAAAAAAACTTTTAAACAGGGTAAAAGAACATAGAACCCTCAGAGAGAGCCACATGTGAGGGATCCCTCTCCCAGGACGGACAGAAGTGCAATAGATGCAGCAGATGAAGATCAGAGTTACAAAACAGACAATTCCAGCAAACATTTCCCTGTCACTGTATCTGATCAGGCAGACTACCAAATCATTCTATTGCCAGTGGGTTATTATTTTGGTGTTTGGTAGAAGGGTGGTCGTGTCTTACCCAGGCCCAGCAGGTCCACAGCTGGCTCTGTGCTTTTCTTAGGACTGGCTCTGCACTCTGTCTGCTGAGAGGCACAAAGACAAAGAGAGAAAGAACAGAAATGAGTTAGTCGTAACGTTCAATTTGCTCCGGCTGACTTCTGTAAGCTCTAAATTTCACGTTATTATTGATACCTGCAATTATGTGTAAGGATTAGACCAGTCAATTACAATGTGGACATTACAAGTCAATATTGACCTTTAATAAACAGAAAGTGTCACCCACTGGCCTTAAAGTTGAGCTTAGCTTTAGTCCAGGCAGGCTACAAAGTCAAGCTTAGCCACAGCGACTGCAGCAGATCTCTAAACCAGCACACATCAACTAAACCCCTCCTATGTATTCAATTGACAAAGCTCATATTGTGTACCTTATCTAAGCTGCTTTACCTCCTACTCTTCCTCCTAGCCACTTTTCATTTTCATATGGAATCTGACCAAATCAATGTCATGTGATGTCATTGATGCTGCTCTGTTCTGTGCCGGGGTCTTTTAGCTGCTGCTCTCCCTCCCTCCCTCACTTACCATAAAGGCTCATGAAAGGCTAGGGAGGCTCTCTACCTTAAGCTTTCCATGTGCACACACACGTGGAAGAGCAGGGAAGTCCCACAACAGAGCCATAGACTTCAGTCTGTAAACCAATTATGGATGTCACTGATCATGATGAGTCTCATATCTTGTTATTAACCCCCCAAAAAACAGATAAGTCACTCTTCATTAAAACGTCAAAGTTTCTATTGTTTATTTAGATTTTTTTTAAGTGGGCCTGTTGAGTTTTGGACCACTAGTCATGAGATGTATTGTTTTGATGGCCAAGGGTCCCTGATAAGTGAAGATCTTCTCTCTTAATAAAACACATTACTGCTGATGGATTTACACAACCCCACTGAATGACAGTTGGACGTGGTTATGTGCCAAGAAGCATAAAAGGGCACTAACAAAAAGTCAGGGGTAGGAGAACTGCTAGATGATGGAAATACAGACGGTAAAGGAGGTATTAAGTGATTTTTCTTGGCTGTAAACACAACACTTATATGCAGTATCATCACCTTAATAATTTGTTACGGTGAATGCAAAAAACCATGAGACACATAAAGCAACATTAGCATTTATTTCCAGTAATGTTTCTGCCCACCCTATGAATACAACTCCAACATTCACTCTCCTTTTAGCACCGCTTGGGTCTCCACCAACTGAAATAACTGGCTCTGTTTAAGCTGCTGAATGTTCCATCACGGTCTCCAGTGACTCACATGCTTACTGTATTGCTCTCTGTGCTGTGCAGATAGCGCACAGTGAGTACATCAGAGCATTGCATTGAAAATAATGTATCTGCTGCTGTCGTTTATGGAGTTAATGAAAGCGGTGCAAATGAACTGAATGGAAAACAGGGAAGTTGTGCATTTGTTACTATAAGCAACACCTTTCAAAACACATTCTTTTTTAGTTAATACACAATATTGATTAGTGCAGCTTTTATAAAGGAGGAGAAAAATGCGAACATAACGAAGATTTTACAAGGCTCCTCATTCTGTATTGTAGGATGTATATGCCACAACTTGCAATTGGCAGAAATCTGCTCCATTAGTAAGAATCAAAAGAAATAAAAAAATGTCCAGACTAAACAGATAATAAGGTTTCTGGAGGTCTGGAAATAACAGGCAGTAGAGAGAGTAAATACACATTCGTATATACCCTAGTAAAGCAAAGTCACAGTAAAGGTAAACAAATGTATAGAGGACCTCACCTAAATTCTTTCCTTACATTAAATCAATTAGCCAACAGACAGAAAATCAGTGGATGACACAATAGATAATTACTTAATCTTTTCATTCATATATTGAGTAAAAATACCAAAGACAAGCTGGTTACACCTTTCAGTTGTTTGTCCGTGGTATACCTCCCTGGTAATATTGTTTATAATAAGCAATCGTTCAAATTGAGTTTTTAAATTGACTGCGAAGAGAAGAGTAGAATGAAAAAGAGGCAGTGTGGGAAGGAAAAAAAAACAAATTAAAAGACAGATAGGAAGAGAAAGAGGGAGAGATTAAAAGTCAAAGGGTACCAGAATGAGGCAGGCGTATGAAGAGAGGGGAGGACGGGAGGAGATAGATGTTAGAGGGAAAAATGTGGTGAGGGAGAGGGAGTATAAAAGGTTAGCACGTGGGCCATGAGAGATCTACAACGCTGGTAACAAACCCAATTTCCCCCCAACAAAAGATCGATGGGCCACATTAGATTCAATGTCGTTCCAATCCAAAGCAATGAAAACAATTACCGTGTCCACGCCTAATCAAGAATGCATTGGCTCCGAATTGATGTGTGTGGAGACTGCAGCAAAGCTTGAACAGCAGCGGTCTGTGTACTGCAGCAGAAGGTTGGTGGGTGTTGGGCCTTCAAATAGACCAACAGTGAAGTGCAGGGAAAGAAATAAAACAGGGGACTATTGTACTTTTTTCTTTTTGTCATATCTAATGTATAATATATGTAAAAGTAATCCCCATGAGACAAAGAGCTCATTAGTCATTAGTCTGCTCTGAACGTCTTTTTTTCACTTCTGTGACGAGCTGATGTCGACCAGTGACTGTCTTTATTCAGTCATTCACCAGTACAATTTACCTGAGTTGTACAATCGACATATACAGTGAACTCCTGCATACAAACAGTGCAGGTTTACTATATATTTGTTTGGTGACAACAGAATAACATTGTATTAG
Organism: Hippoglossus hippoglossus; assembly: GCF_009819705.1. Taxonomy (NCBI): domain Eukaryota; kingdom Metazoa; phylum Chordata; class Actinopteri; order Pleuronectiformes; family Pleuronectidae; genus Hippoglossus; species Hippoglossus hippoglossus. The sequence continues at coordinate 21,628,307 of NC_047165.1, read as the reverse complement.
CAACGATAGCTTATATGGATCATGATATCTGTCAATAAATAGGTACGGGACATAATATTTACCACAAACAGTTCGTCAGTTCGTAATCTTTGTTCATGCAGATGTTAGTGATGTTCTGTCTCAGATTCAGGTTCCAACATGGACGGCTTTTACCAGTTGCTTAGTTTTACAGTTTGCTTTCAGAGTCAACACACCGGTTAGAGCATGAGGTGGTGCTCACAATCACAGGCTGTGTTGCCCCTCAGTCGGCTTCTGTGTTCAGCCAATCAGAAGAAAGAAGGCTTTGAAGGAGGCCTCTAATGAAGACCTGAGCTCGAGCCTGAGTTTCAGTCAGAGGCTGCACTGAGGGGATGCGCTTCAGGAACTTTTTTAGAACTGTGAATAATAAGTTCCCCAGTAAAACGACAGAACTGGAAATGAGCATAATAGGTCACATTTAAGGAATCACAGGGAATGATAGCAAAGATAAAAGTAGGGTTAAGATAAGGAAAATGTAAAAAACAACTTAGTGGGATACTATTATATCATTTAAAGCCACTTACGCCAAGTAATTGACCATTTATAGCAAATGATTGTACAGTTTGTTTTGCTGAACGAAAAGAGTCAGATCTTTGAAGACTCTGCTTCATTACCACGTGCATGATTATTAGAGATTGGAGATGGTGTCAGCGGGAAATGTCAGGTAATAGAGTCTGTCTGTAAGATTGACCTAATAGCATTGATTACTCATCAGCTGGTAGAGAACAGCTAGTAAATGAGTCTACCTTGTTTTGACCTTTTTGGCATTTTAGTGGATTTGCCTTCAGTTGAAGGCCTAAATCAAATTATTCTGCTCTGCGTGTAACAGTCTGGAACAGTCTTGATATAATTTTCAGCTAAATACAAGAAAATATAATTAAAAGGCTGCACTATCCATATTTCTCTTCTGACACCGATACCAAATATCTCAACTGAGGGTATCTGCAGGTTCATATCCAATACCTAGGTTTTATATTTCCATAAAATGCAAATCTATATAAGTAATTATGTGGAATTCATTGAAATTATTATGTAAGGTAACATGAGGTGATGGAATTAAAGGATGCATGATTTGCCATGACTGAATGAGTGTTCTTTTTTTTTACAGCATTTCACAGCCCTTTGCTTAAAACAGAATCCTTTCAGAGCATAAAGTCCTCTGAAACAGCATTTACACTGAAACTTTATTTAAGGCCCAAACTGAGAGCATTTCTCTGATCCCCTTAGCAGAAAAGCAAACACATCCACAAAACTTGCTGAACCAAACACTTGCTGAACAGAAGAAAATAAATAGACCCATTAATACAACAAATAGAAAACAAAATGACAGTTTAATACAATTAGCTTTCACTGCAAGTTTTACAGAGCAAATGTGGTTGGTCAGTAATTATAGTCATAAGTCAACTATATCTTATATATTCTTATATTTAGTCTTATATTGCTGAGGTTCCTTGCTGATGTTGGATTAGGACCTAAATGGTCAAAAAAGAATCATCAATAATGATCTGCTATCACCTTTTTGTATTTCTTCATTCCTAGATCTTGAAGAAAGTCAGTTTCAGTTTAACTGCCACATATTACAGTGCAGTGTACACATCAATAACATGGTTATTGATGGAGAAATTCTATCTAACGTGGATTTGTCGCATTACGACCAACAGCAAGTTTATATAATAAGTTTAGTACCTAGAGTCTGGGAAACAATAAATAGAAAGAAAATAACTGGTCCTATCTGAACCCGAAGTTCTCCTGACAAAAGCCCTCATCTCCGGTGAGACGATTGGCAGGGAGAAAGCAACGAAAAAAAAGACTGCTATGCTTGTCCATACGATTTTCGACATTTCAGACCATGTGCAGTGTTACACAATTGAGATTGCATAGCCTTTCAATGCTGCAACCCACACAGCTGTTGGGACACAGAATGAAGTAACAAGAAAACCATAAATGTCACTGTGCACAACAAGCCTCAATATGTTCAGAGGGATTCAGATCGACATGCTGGAAAAATTAGTCTGAAAACCGACAGACGAGTTGAGTTTCACTGCTGAAAAACTGGTTTGGGTTCTCCCTCGTAATTAGTTATCCAGGTTGACACCAAGTGATGAGGCTGACATGTGGCCAGCGACAGACTGTGATTGGCTGTCAGTCTCCGTTGTGTTTCAAGAGAAAGACAGAGGAATTGGAATGGAGGCGAGCAATCAATAACCAACCTCCCCACCACCACCACCACGTGAACAGTCTTTGGCAGTGACAGAGATGCCAGTTTGAATGAAAAGCACTGAGCAAACCAAACCCTCTGATGACAGCTGTCACATCAGATTGCTGTCAAATACACAGCAGAAAACAGCCATCGGCTGACGGCTGTTACACTGAATGTCTGGGTCTCCTGTAAGTTCCTCCCTCATGTACTCAACAGCGTCTGCTGACGCCAAGACAAGACGAGTGACAGTGACAAGTGAAGTACTGCTAAGGCCCATCAACCCTCCATGGTAACCTGCTGTCTTGATTAACGATCATTTACATTGCCACAGCAGTTATTGAATTAGTACAAGCTAGTGCAGTGTCCATTCTAAACATGTCTCTTCAGAATGGACCGTTTTTCTTGGCCTGGGGTAATTCTGGTTGCAGCTTTCTTTCTGAAATTGTAAAAGTTACCTGCAGTAATTGAGCGAGTAAAGACCGTCTCCTGGAGAACACAGACCCCTCAAGCTGAACCACCGCTGCTGCACAAAGAGCTGTTCACCTGTTCATTCAAAGTTCAGTGAAGCTCCACTTTGTACCAAAAAAAAAAAAACCTGGAGAATCTGTCATCATAAACGTACTGTTGAAAATGTCACTTGAGTGGATGAGTCAGCCGCCGCTGCTAAAGAGCATAGGTCAGCTGCTTCTTAAAATTTTAATAATATTGAATGTATAATGTTTCCAAATTGCACTAAAGTCAACAATAGGCAAGGTAGTTTTATTTATAAAGCACATTTCATACACAGAGGTAGATTCAAGGTGCTGTACATAGAGATACAAACAACACAGAGACAAGATGAAAAAAACCTATTATAAATCAAAAAGCAGTTTAAAACACGTAGTAAAAAGGACGAAATGGAAACATCTGTATACAAATTTAAGAATAAGTTGAAGGAGAAAATGAATACACAAAGTACATAAAAATGTGTAAAATAATAAACTATAATAATATAATAAAGTACAACGATGGTATGACCATGTCTTTTTTTTTCTCAAGATATGCGTTCCACAGATTGACAGAGATTTCTGGGATTGGTAGATAGAACAGACTTTAATTCCAAGAGCAGCTATTCAATTACATGTCTTTGAAATTAAAAAGTCACCAAAAATGGCAAATATCCATTTGTGCTGCTAAAAGGCTTCAAACACATGGCAGCAGCTTATCACCGGACCAAAGAAAATTAGCAGCTGTATGTGGCAGCGATTGGATGAGATAACTTACTAGGTTTTGCTGAGCTAGGAAGGATGACAGTCCAAGTCAAAGTGACCAACAATGAAACCCGAGTCAGTCCCGATGAAAAGCGCAAACTTCCTGCACGTTAATGTTCTTCCATTAACTCAAAGGGCAAAATCCCAAGGTCATGAATGATCATATACGCTCAGATCAGAGCAGTTTTATTAGAAAGACCTTGTACTGTATATGGTTGTGACCACAGTTGATAATTAACGGTTTCCAGCATCTCCAGATTAAATTCAACATGATAAATATTCAACAAATGAAGTTAGAAAAGGATTTTAAATATTTCTGAAATATTTTTTTAATTTATGCTGACAAACCAACGCCAGGGGACTCACAAAGCAAAGAATTAATCACGATAGCGAGCGAGCTCCCAGAAACGGTGAAGCTGTGTATAAATATTCATTTAGTACATGAAACTGGACCTCAGATCCCTTGGGTACCTGTGGCATCCTAATTACATCAAAGCATGAGATAATGCAGTTATAAAAAGTGCTCGATGAGACGATAAGTAGCTGTTTGAAAGCAGGAAGCAGCTTGTGTGTCTGGCATTTACGCTACGGCATGTAGTCTTTTATCACGTTCAGCACGTGCACAACAGGTCAAACATTAGAGAGGAGGGAAAAGAGAAAGCTGCTGCTGTGGAGGCTAAATGGTAAATACTAGTAAGGAGCAAATGATGTGGTTCTCATCGTCAAAGGTTTGTAAGACAGCTCAGTTTCAGTTAACAGATGAAACTTTACCAGTGTGGTGGTTATATTTTGCTCTAATACACTATTTGTAAGTCACATGACTAGTACAAGCAGCAGCATCGTGTATCACCCTGATAAAGACACAACAGCTGTTAACTTTTCAATAGACAACGTTCTGAGTCTTATTTTATCGGTTCTCTAAACCGATCAATTGTCAATTAATTTTGTCTGAAGTTGACCCTGAAGAAAGTTTTCTTCTGCCTTTCATTTCTATCTCATCTTGATTTCTGCATTCGGTGAGAAAAAATCCAATAAATGAAGTTGAAAACCTTTTAACTCAAACCAAGAGCAGGTATTACTCTCCCCTAAGTATGGAATTGTAATTTTCACTAGTGAGGCATAAAATGGATTTGCTCCCAGCAGTATTTCTGAATTAATGAGCCCATATGTACCTGAGTGCACGTTATAGGTCAACAGTAAAAGTTTCCTTAATTTAAATTTGCTACTAAGCAATAACTGCCTAAACTGTGGAACACTCACAATCTGCATCACTTCCTTTGACTCGACTCATCAGGCCATTGTAAATAACAGACTATTAAACTGTGTTGGTATCTCTGGTACCAGAACTTCTAGTAAACACCTTTTTTCACCATTATCTTATTGATAGGACAGTGGACAGCAAGCGTAAAATGGACGGAGAGCTGGGTGGGAATCAAACCCATGGCTGCTCCCGAGGGACTCAAGCCCCTGTAATAGACAGCTGCATCCTTTCTCATTTAGATTAGTGTAACTCCCTGTTTACTTGCAGTAATAAGTCTTTTCTACTGTGTTGAAGTATATTCGTACAGAGTTGCCAGCTACAACAACAATGTGCACTAGTTGCATAAGTTATGCAAGTTACCCATCAAAGACATTCAGGGAACAATTTGTCTTCTTAACATTATAACAGCTGCCTCTACAGGAGTCAGAGGAGATGCAAGTTTGAACATTACATCCTTACAACTCTTTTTGAGTTTGTAACCACTCTATGTAAAATCTTTTAGACCCAACAGCTGAACCGACTCCTCAGTCCCCCATTACTCCACTTGTTGCCTCCCGTCATTGAACTTGCATGACGTACAAGGCCCTGCATGCATCTGACCTCTTCTCATTTAGTAGAAGTAGTGGTTGTCCTCTCATTATCTAGTTAAGGCCTCTTCTCTTTTCTCTCCGATCATGTTATATCTAGAGGCAACTCTGGCTTTTGAGGGTGAAGCTCTTAATCTTGGAGCAGCCTTCCCTTTCCATCAAATCTGCTACACCTGTGGTTTGTTTGAAAAACCTGCCAAATCCATTTCTTTAGTTATGCTTATTTTGGCGAGGTGCTTTATGTTTATGTATATGAATTCATGTGTAAGAATATGTGTGTATACACAAGTTTGATGCATGTAGACATGCAGACTTAAATGTATGTAGATTATTTGCAATGTGTATATTATCTAATAGGAGACATTTTGTAAGGATATATGTTACAAAGTCCTATAAAAATAAAATATCATGCTTAATATTATTATTATATTGTCTTGTAAATAACAGCTAAAATCACATCATTGTCAGGTAAACCTCTGATCATATCAGATCAAAGAAAAATCAGATCAAGGGCTAACCTAACTGACATATTTGATCTCAAAGACTACATCAGAGTATTCTATTGATTTTAGTTAATTATTTATCTCTTGTTTTCTTTGTGTAAGAACATTACATTCAGAGATTGAAGAGTACAAACATCTGTCATTAGTATTATTAGTATGTTTAAAATTGCATTTGTATTGTTTGAATATGACATTTAATATGTTTTGAATCCTTTAAATCCATTAGAGTGGCACTGTATAATCTTGATCTGAACAGTAACAATGATCTCTGGGTTCACTGAGAAACAAGGGGCTGAAATGTTATAGTTAAATAAATAAATCTAGATTTTTTTAGTTCAAGGTGTCACATGGTCAGTGTATTTGACATAATTCAGGTTGTTTTCCAGTTGGTTGGATCAAAGTCTTGGGTCATAGAAACACTCACGTTGTGAGATTTTGGTCCTCAGCTAGTGACACTGAGAAAGAAGCCTGTCTTTGTTTGGTAAAGTCATAATTCATCTTTTGAGTGTGTTCAATAAACACACCATACATGAGCTGTCTACATCTTTGGTGGGTGACGGCCTTCAAAAGAAACACCATTCTAACTCAGGGGGGCATGTGTCACAACCTACCCTGCACAAATAACGCCTGGAACCCACAAAACACACACACACACACACACACACACACACACACACACACACACACACACACACACACACACACACACCTGCAGCGCGTGCCCCCTCGCAGAGAGGCTGCTACTGTACAGTCTCCACTGAGACTATAATCAACAGCCTTACGCAACACAGCGCTCCACTGTCCTCCATCACACGTACGAGAGGCAGATGAAACAAGCGTCTTATTCTCAGAGGAGAGGCAGAGTGAGGTGATGGAACAAACAAAGAGCGGACAACACTTTAAAAAAAGAGGGAGAGAAAAACAAATATTGTAGAAGGGGACGAGCAGGAGATGAGGGTGCAAATTGGTTAGCGGGGAGAGCGAGGGTATAGGGGCGCGGGAGGGAAGGAGGGAGAAATACAAAGGACAAACACAACAGCGAGAGGAAATAGAGGACGGAGAGGAGAATGAGAATAAACATGAGGATGATTGAGGGAGGCATGAGACAGATAGCTGCAGACAATGCAGCTGACAAGGAGGACTCTAACAGGGGCAATCAAAGCTCCTGCTGCTGGAGCGGCAGTAGAGGTAGTTGTTCTACAATAGTTTGATTTACCTCCATGATATTTTATTCAACTCAAATACAGAAAGAAACAGAGCTTTGTTTCTATTGTGCAGTTAGTAAAAGAAGCCACCTTATGTTCCTCATCTGCTCCTATTCTATTTTTTGCTTTAAATGCAAATTCAAAACGTTTTTCCCCAGGTGTGTTGGTGAATTCATGACAATGCACACGTCCACTGCACTGAATCCATCACTACATCAATGTCGATATACTGAATGTATCTGCAGATACTTTGCCCTTTTGTCTGTCCATTGGAGCTAACAGTAAACAAGGAAGGACTTATACATGCACCTCAGTGAATCTGGAATTGTGCATGGATGTTGGACAGATGATTCTCTCCTCTGTGTAAATTGTGGTCCCCGTCATTGCCCTTGATAAAGGAAAATCTTCGATCCGTCACTGCCATGTCAAATGAAACTGAGCACATCTCGCAGTCCATGACTTTTAGCAGATGGAAGACTTTTAATGTGACATTTTTTATGCAGGAGAAGTTGATGAAATAAAAGCTCAGCACTCATGCACATAAACTGCAGGTGTTTCAGATTAAAAGCCTACCAGCTGTGCTGCTGGAGGACTTTGAATGTAAAAAGGTCATTCTTACCCAACACCATCGTTGAACACAGACAGGAGCCTACAGTCTTTCACCTCATACAACCACCTTAAGTGACAGACACTTCACACTTCAGCTGCTTTCAGACTGAACTCCCGATAATCTCCGGACATTCTCTGTGGTTTCCCCAGTCAGCCCCCCCAGTAAAATAAAGGAAATAAATTGATATGAGAACACAGCAGGAATTCCTCCAGAGGATTCAGTGGGCATATTGATGATATTTCTAACAAGTGACAGATGCAAAGCTGAAAAAAAAAAGAATACAAACATCTCAGGATGAAACATACACGTAGAAGAAACTGTCAAAGATGTCAAGAGAGCTTTTGTTGATAAGGCCGCCGCAGGTTCTCTGCAGCAGAATGTGTACGTCACGTCCTGCCTCTGCCTGCTGCTCCGCCCCCTCACCTCAACTCTCTGCAGATTTCTGTGTCGTTGTGAACGCGTCTGAGCGAACGATCAACTGCTGTGTTAGTGTGAATGACAAACACTGGAGAAAGTCTGGACGCCATCCCGCAGATATTCTCCAGATTTCATGTCTGACAACGGCTTTGCATGACATGATGCCACCCCAGACAGTTCCGTTTGCTGAGGAGGATCATGAGATGTGGTTGAAAGCCCTAAAAGATCCTGGTAATTGGACCTTGAGTAGAGATTGTTTTGACAATATTTTTCCTTCAACGTTACGCTTCTGTCAGTACAACAATTCCTGTGCACGTTTCAACTTGTCTTCCATCAGCTCAAATACATAACCTCAATGTAGCCTTCCATGCTCAAATGAGAGTTTTAAAAGGAGAAACTCAACAGTGCCCCGAGTATGACATTTCCGATGATTATCAATAGGTGTGGTAGCTGCAGTGGTGACAGCAGAGGTGCTGCAGTACTGATAGCAGCAGTCGTTCCAGTAGCGCTGCAGGGAGTGGATTGTCTTCCTGTGGGTGACAGCTGCCTTATTAACACTATAAAAGAGAATAATAAAACTGCCATCGGCTGATGAGCAAATGATGCCGAAGACAGACAGCTGCAGCAGAGGGAAGAGGAAGAAAGAGAAGGAGAACCAGAGAGTTCATCGGGAGAGGAAGGGGAGGATAAGGGGGTCAATTATGGGGGTAGAGAGGAAAAAGGAGGCATTAAGACAGGTGGGGAAAGGGCAAGAGTGGGGAGAGTGTTGGATGTGGAGCGAGGGAGATGAAGAGACGGAAAGATGAAGAGGAAAGGAGGCAGTGAAGGAAGAGAGGAAGAGGAGGTTGACAAAACAACATTAGTAGAACAGAAATGGGAGGGACAGAGAGGGAGGGGACAGACGAAACAGTGACTGATGATGAAGAAAGAAATGGAAGAGGAGAAACAAAGGATGAAGAGAGGAGATGACAAGAGAAGAAAGATCATGAGACAGTAAAGTGAGGAGGAGACAGTGGGCAGGAAGCCAAAGGTGTGTGTGTGTTGTGTTCAAGTACCGAAAAGAGTGTTTGTGCATGTGTGTGTGTGTGTGTGTGTGTGTGTCTATGTGTGTGTGTGCGTGTGTGTGTTGTGTGTGTGTGTGTGTAGAAGGGAAGTGTGTGCATTATCAATACAGACTGAAACATTCTTATCATAAAGTCAGCAGCACCCGATCGCTAAAGGAAGCACACAAGTATGTGTGTGTGTGTGTGTGTGTGTGTGTGTGTGTGTGTGTGTGTGTGTGTGTGTGTGTGTGTGGGGGTGTGTGTGTGTGTGTGTGTGTGTGTGTGTGTGTGTGTGTGTGTGTGTGTGTGTGTGTGTGTGTGTGTGTGTGTGTTTGTGGAACAGCAGTAAGTCAGAGGCTGTTAAGTGTACTGGGCTGCTGCAGTTCTGCACCATTCAACATGATCTGTCATTCATGGACACATGCACACACAAACACACAAACACATACATAATCTAAAAGGTTTTGTCACAGAGAGAAGATCTTAAGCTGCCACATGCAAGCATCTCTTCCACCCAGTGGTATTCATCTGACAGTCATGGAGCACCCACAGCAAAGAGCGCGCGCACACACACACACACACACACACACAAGCACCCACTCACACACACACACACACAAGCAAACACACATACACAGAGTGGAGTGTTTGAGAAAGGTCACAGTTTTGGTCTGACGGCTGAAGCGTGGCGACCCTGTTCAGGGAAAGAATAATCAAATCAAAACGTTGGCAACTAACACACACACTCACATCAATTGAAACAAAATCGTTTTAGGTATTTTTTTAAGTTAATCTTATTCGTCACTTAACAGTATCCGAACACTGGGAATCTTGTTAGGCTGTAATGTTTCAAAAAGTGGCAGCTTGCTTCAGGTCAGAATTTAAGGAACACACTGACACACATACACATGCAAACACACACACACACACACACACACACACACACACACACACACACACACACACACACACACACACACACACACACACACACACACAAACAACACATGCAAACTTAACAGATGCTTTAATTACGGGGATGCACATCCAAGGCCCAGCTGGCGTAGAGGAGCACACATGACAGACTGAGACACACATGGCTTTAAGGGGAACACGCACACAGCTGGATTTGGGAGCGGCACACACAACAAGCTGGTGCTAACATGGAACATTGGGCCAATGATCTACTTCGGATGAAAAGAAGTTGCCTTCAGCTTTCACTCTTTTTAACCTCTAGAAATGAAAAGTGTGTGTGTGTGTGTGTGTGTGTGTGTGTGTGTGTGTGTGTGTGTGTGTGTGTGTGTGTGTGTGTGTGTGTGTGTGTGTGATTCCAACACAGCAGGAGCAGGACTGGACCTCACGTTGTTGCTATGAAACCAATCACCACAGTTCTGCATAAGGTAATTGGACCTTATGGTGGTTAACGTAAAGTGTCTTGGATTTACTGCTTCAACAACAGTCACACATCTCTGGTGTGGGTGTGTCCATGTCCAATGGAGAAAGTTGTGTGGAGAGAGAGAGAGAGAGAGAGAGAGAGAGAGAGAGAGAGAGAGAGAGAGAGAGAGAGAGAGAGAGAGGCTCTACATGGTGACACAAGTAAAAGTTGCTGATCTCATTTTTATATATCTATGGGATTATAAACATGAATATAGTAATGTATTCATTAATATTCATCTATACAGATACAGTAGAGCAATGGTATCCTGAGCAGAGATTGAAGTCACACTCCCTCTGTGTGTGCTGTGATTCGAGCTTCTTCTCTGTTCTTGGTTTTAATAGGCAGCACAGCTCTGGTTTTATATTAGTGCATGTGCGTCCTTTCCTGTGTAAAGATGGCTCCAGCTCCAATAAGCAGTGATGTAGACATGACACCCAGTTGGAGATGCCAATTCTCACCTCTTTCCTGCGCTGTGACGTCTTTCAGAGACACAACCACTGTAAACACACCTGTTACCTGGCCACCAAACTGTCACTGCAACTTCACCACATTTCTATACAGTCTATGGGCTACACACAGCAAGGCTCTGCACTGCTAACAATGCCAGACATGCCAACTAGCTGCTAACCGCCATGTATATCTGAGAATTTGCTACATTCACTGCTGCAAGTATGTATATGCTGAAATATATATATGATATTGAGTATATATATGTATGATGAAACACATTAGATAAATTTTGACTATTTTACCAAGCGGGTAACAGGATTGTTCTTTGCTCAAAGACTAACTTTATTAACTTTATTTAGTTGTTCGACTGTCCCAAATAAACACATTTCTTTTGTGAAGAACCTTTACATCATGCCTGCTCTCAGCTACCAGAGCTTCTGCGTCAACTGAAAACAACACTCCCTATTGATGCTGGCACAAAGTCAGCCAGAGAATAAAGGGCCTTTCAATCTGATTATCAGACTCCTGAAATATTAATTAATGTGAAAAAGATATAATTGACATATAGTAAAATAGCAACAGGGACCATATGATAAACCTAAGCTGCCACCTGTCCCCTGCAATATTTACTGATCACTGTCAAAATAAATAGGTAATGGACCCTCTCCCTCAGCCGGGTACAGACATAAATCTATGACGGACAATAAATGTGTTCTACGATATATTTTACAAAGCCCAGAGCTCTGAAAATGCCAACCTGCTCAGCGGACATGGCTCACTCTGTTTGGAGAGGTAAGCTGGGATATAACGGTCTCAGCACCATATAGCCTCTGCTGCATCACAGTGGGGGACATGCACTGCTGCTGGTGTGGTTATGTGAATTATTACATCTGTACACTTAAAGTGGGGGAGGGTGGATGTGTGTGTGTGTGTGTGTGTGTGTGTGTGTGTGTGTGTGTGTGTGTGTGTGTTTTCGTGGGAAACAGGCCTGATTCTCTTCCTCCAGCAGGGTAAATCCAGCTTATTGATTAGCCTCCTTGTGGCTACACTATCGATCCTTTTGACTGCTAGACCTCAGAGATCACCGCTTTCTATGTGTGTGGTGAGTGTGAGTGTGTGAGTGTGTGAGTGTGTGAGTGTAAGTGTGTGTGTGTCACGTTATTAGTCACAGAACGCTGCTCCTTTGGCTGCCCTTCACACCATCCACTCAAACTAACTCCAATCGACCACAGATATGCTGCTGCAACTGCTGCTGCTGCAGTAGGTGTGTGTGTGTGTGTGTGTGTGTGTGTGTGTGTGTGTGTGTGTGTGTGTGTGTGTGTGTGTGTGTGTGTGTGTGTGTGTGTGTGTGTGTGTGTGTGTGTGTGTGTGTGTGTGTGTGTACGTGTGTGAGACATCCAATCTCGGGCACCTTTGAGAGCCCAACTCTGTCCAGATGTACAGAGCACCTAGCGATAACACACTCCCCTGCCTTGAATCAACGAAGACACAAACATGTGCATGTACACACACATACACACACACTCCCTTTCTATCTCTGACGAAAAAACAAGCGCCAGTGTTTTCCATGAAGAAAAGCAGTCTTGTTCTCTTTGATAATTTATTCATGGGCTGAAAGAAAGAAAAGACAACATACGCCAGCGGTCTAAAGGCACGACAGTGATTTAGTGTTCATGGAGAGATAGACAGACACACAGAGAGCTAGAAAGAGAAAGGAGGAGAGGGAGAGACGAATGAAGGGGAGATGAAGATGAATGGAGGGGAAGAGAGAGTGAAAACAACTGGAGAGATAATGGAGTACTCCTTACCTAAAAAACACTGTTTTTGTATGAGTAGTACACTGTGCCCTTTCTGTTTACCTTCTGTTACATGTTTGTCCATCTCTCATAACTGCATATGGGATTTATATTGTATATGGTTTAGTATACTATCGATCTAAAAAAATGTGGCAGGCATATATATATCTACTCCACATATAGGGCTTAATTTGTTTTAATGTGAAACAACAGCCTACTGTACATGTACACTGTATCCATTACTATGAATATTTCATTTTAAGTGAGATGATCACATCTGATATGGATCATTCTCCCTGACCACAGCTGGTGAACATGTTATTACCATTTCATTTTTTGCTGAGCAGAAGAGTCAGTGCTTCTGGTTAATTTCTCATTTTAATGCCTGACATATCCCAGGGTTCCTCCTGTCAATTAATAGATACATCACCCTGTCTGCCCTTGAGCTGAAAACATAAAAAGGAATTTATTTAGCCGGAGAGGAGGGAGTGTGAGTGGATTCTGAAGGTCAAAATACTCTTCAAGAGGCTTTCCCGACAAGCAAATACAAGAGGGCCATAAAAAAGTCCACATGTGAAAATAATGAGTGTTGGAAAAAAATATTACTGAGTACAAAACCATTAGTGTCAGTCGTAAAGTTATATAAAGCATACAAATATTCAGTGCAGCTAGATGTCGCTCTAGCATCGGCATTCCCAACCTAAACAAACGCGCAATCATCTACACGTCCAGCTTCCCTTCGCGTTCTCAGAAAGGTTTTCCTTATTCAGTTAATGGGTGTCGCAAAGTCGAGTGAACACACAACCACAAGCACAACTGAAAAGGAGGAGAAATCTGAGAGCAGATTCACGAGCGCACGGAAAGCAGCCCGAGTGCGGAGAAGGGCTGAAGCTGGAGCGCAGGAAATCCGTGCGAGCAACAATATATCTGAGTATATTTCAGGAGCACAGCAAATTTGAGCGCAAACAGGGGCTATTTGAGTGCAAGGCCAGGGTTTTGATGGAAAGTAATACACAATCTGAACATAAATTCAACTAGTCTTGCTCTCAAATTGAAAGACCACGGTCTTGAATAAAGATAGGAAAAAAGCTCCATATGAACAAAGTTAGCCAATGTACAGGAGAGTCAACAACAAAGCGATCCATGCTGCCACGCAGTGTGGTAAAATGGATCCGTCATATCTCAGCTGCAAGTTTGAGTTCCTTTAATTTCCTAAATGTTTGCTTTTAAAAGATATTCTGGGGTTTCGCCCACTCTCAGCAGGCCTGCATGGCAGCTAGCCGCTAGTTACCTGTGCTTGTAGAGCCACGCAATGCCGTGTGTGGCTCACAGAACTTATAAAGCCACGTTGTAACCGCAGTGTTTTTGGTTTAACAGCGATGTGGTGGGCAGCTGACAGGTATGTTTGCAATGTGTTTATCTCTAAGAGACAGTCACAGTGTTGAAAAGGGATGAAAACATCTTGAGTGCCTGTCACATAGACATTTTGTACATAGACTTATTTGACAGCAATCAAAAACAATTAATCTGTTTAATTGAGTCACAAAATGTTCCTTCCTACCTTCATTGATGATGTTTTTCATTTGTTTTCTCAACGACATCGGATTGTACCGAGTATGGCATGAGGAAAGACTTTTACTGGTTATGTTTAGACATACAGTCTATAGCAAAAAGGCCATAATCTTGGTTTAATACTGAAGTCCACAGTTCAACAATTTGTACACACACCCTGAAGTCCATGCATCACAAGAACATACTGAACTAAACGTTGACCGCAACCCAGGCAGCAATAGATTTGGCAAGTCATTGTATCTTTAACCCTGATGTGCAACAGATGCTAAATAAGAAGATGGTTATAGTAATAGAGTATGCATTCACAATGGATTTTGGCCCACACAAAAAGATCACATCAGACCCCTACAGCCCCAGCTCCACCAACCCCCAAAGATAAAACACTGTGTAGACAGGCATGAAGGATTCTGCATAAAGTAAATGACTTTCTTTAAATGTAATGCAGTGGTTAAATTCAGAGAGTAACTTAAAGTTAAAAAGGTTTAAATATACCTCTCGTATATTTGTCTATGACGTAACAAACTAAATAGTAAAATCAGCAGCAGATTTAAGAATACAATTTCTAGTCAGTGAAAATAATTTAATAATTTCTCTTTTGGATTACAAAAAAGATATTCCCAGAGAATCTGTTTCTCTTTTCATTTTCTGAAGCCAGAAGCTGGCTGGAAGCAGAGACATGAGGCTCCAGCGGTGCTTTTAACTCGTAGTTCAATACTAGCAGACACCGCAAGCGCCTGGTTTGGCTGCAGGGCCGAACCATTTCATGTAAAGCACATTCATTTAAATTTCTTATCTGCACACATATCACTTCATCTGAATCGTCCTATTCCCCAGAATAAAGCACATGCATGTGACACTCAGACTGTACATTTTATTCTCTTCTAAAAAATTCAGACAGCTCATGTGAACAGCCAGCACAGGGATTTCTAACATCCTGAATTATTGATCAGGCCATATCTCACTTCTATGTCAAATGACCTAATGTACCGCTCTCTATATTTCTGGATCTTTGACTCCCCTTTAGTTCTAGTTCATCTCATCTCATCTCATCTCATCTCATCTCATCTCATCTCATCTCATCTCATCTCATGTGGTGGAGGCTAGTGTCTGACTATGGGCAATAAAAGCAGATCTGATATAAACTGGACCAAATGTTGAGATTAATGTGCACGTGGAGACTACTGTTAGGAGACGGATATGTTGAGGTTAGGTGCAGCGCAGTTTCAGTTCCTATCAGACTGGCGTGCTGTGAAGAGACAACACTGCCTGAGAGCTGCTTGAACACCTGCGTTATCGTGGCTTAGGGAAAAAAATCTACACTTTACTGCACTTGATTGGGGAAGTAAAGAAGTCTGCATCAATTATAAAATCAACACGTCTCAGCAAATATAGCCTTAGGAGAGATGTGCAATCAAGTTCTGCAAAATGCTGATAAGCAAACCTGTAATCGATTTTGAGGAAATGATATTTGAATCTGGACTAACACTGTGTGGTTTAATCTTTTATGTTGAGTTAACTCACATATGTTTTAATTGGCCTTTTTCCTTAGTGTAGTGCTTTCACTCTACGGACCAATGAACAGATAATACACTGATCAATTAACTGATCAAGTAAACGGGCATGATGTGGATTCTCAGGGAGTGTAAGTGGAACGTTTTTGTCCATTAGCAGTTCCAGCTGAGTGTATTCAAATAAAACGACTGTGTGATTTTACTAGAATAACATTAAAAGAAGACAATTGATCTTTTCCCAGCAGCCATGAGGGAAAATGGACTAAGGAACTGCAGGACACATTTCTGCTTCTAATCCAAATGATCATCCAAGAGCCACAGTGTTGATCGCTCAGGCAAGAAATCACGATCGAAGAAACTTTTCCTGTTTAGGCCTCTTGTCCACATGCAATCAGCATTTAAAGTCACAAAGGGATTTTGACAAACACTTTCCAATGTGCAGAATTTCAAAAGCTCCAGTTTCTTTGTATCTGTGTGCATGGAAAACTGAGCAGTTAAGAAATGATGTTGTCACAGCATGCCGATTGTAGCATGTAGCATGTTGAGTTATGAGTATGCACCAGAAACAACAGAAAATGAATTTATTGAGCTCACTGTGCATGCCCACAATGCTCTTCTCTGGTATTTGATTGATTGTTAACTATAGACTTAATCAACACCTACTGGTCCTGCAGGCTTTTTTTAGCGTTTTTCTGGACAGGGATATTTTGTAAAATGAATGTTGTGTGGATGGATATAGTTTTTTCTAAACAGAGGGGAAAATATCTAACAGAAAATATCAACAGACAAGGCCTTTACAGTGTGCCTGGTCAGTGCACAGACTTCCTTAACTTGGGAATAATGCATAACGCTGACTGCACTGACCTGCAAGGGAAATAAAGTTAGATTAACACCAATTCTTACTGAATAACTGCATTGAAAAAGCAAACAATACTTTTGCATTAAGAGGGAGTTCATGGTTTTCAAGAGTTTTTCACATTTTAGACTGCAGGCTTTGGCCTTTTCTCACAACCTGATATAAAGCAAGTAGAGATGAATAAACGAATAAAGGGTTCATGAACTTGTGCAGAGACGTGGCAGGAAATGAACATATTCAAGACTGAACCTGTGACCTTTTGGATACAGAACAATACTACTATCTGGTGAACTTAAGTACAGGTGAAAGACCTATACAACACCGTGCTCTACGGTTGCCTCCATCAGTATGAGTGATAACATTTGACATCGCTATCAAGATATTATATGCAACAAATTTTTTATTAAAATGTCTACACCTACGTTATATATTTTATTGACTAGTGTACTTGCATTATTCAAAATATTTCCAACAATGGTCAAAACCAGAAAAATCCACAATTTTATTCAAGGTAGCAGGACTTTTCATTTTGGTCGCGTTTTAATTGGTTGATATCCACTTTACCAGTGGCTTTGACCGTCTCTGCTATAACTTCCGCGGCAAACAACCTATGACAAAGGAAAAACACACTGCGAGCCAGTTAGCTCGTCGGCTGATTTTTCCTTCCACTGTTTATATTGGTCACACGTAATGGATCCCAAATTATTAGAGTCGTGTCAGATAGATTTTTCATCTGCAATATAGAAGACAACAATTCCCATGATTCCATTCTTTTGTTATTGTTTGGATTGAGAGATCCCGAATTTACATATCATACATTTAACTGTATCTGTGATGTTTTGTAGGGTGGCCCCTGGAATTCAGGGATTTGAGTCAACAAATGAGAGACATCTATGTGGATTTTTTCAGTTGAATGACTTCCCTTTTTTTCATTTAAAGCATCTTCATTATAAACAGAGCAAAGCCGGGTAACAGCCCAGCAGGTTGTTAACTTTAATGGAAACTGAGGGGAGAACTGTTGGCTGCTCCAACGCTCTCAGCTCGGGAGGAGAGTGAGAGCAAAGTCAGCTGAAATACGTTTGAAGCAGACCTTGGTACACTGCCCAATGTGACTGAGTTATCAGTATATCTGCTGCTGCTGCTGCTGCTGCTCCACGACGGCGTGGAGTAAAGGTCTAAAGGCTAAATTATTACTCCTGAAGCTGCATTGTTTATTTCTTTTTTAAATTTTTAATAAAGACGGTAACAAACTCCACTCTCTTTATTTTTTCAAGCTGTCAACATTTTATATAACATTTGCACTTAAAACAGGTTTCCTTATACAGATTAATGGGAGTTGTTGTCTTCGTTAAACTGATTCTTTCAATGTTCATCGTTAGGAGATTTTTACCTGCAGCAGAATTATCTGCAGAGGTCTCCTCCTCAACAAAACAAAAGGATTCTATAATTAAAACAGATAAAACACATAAAGCAGTTTGCGGACCAGTCCTGCAACACAGACATCCGAGGGCTTGTTAAGCTGCCACTAACGTCAGCTCAGCTTGTTCCAAGGTGCTCTGCTAGTATCTAAGTTAAGATTCCTTCAGTGTTCATTGTTCAGTAGGTTTTTACCCAGAGCTAAATTATCCACTGAGGTCTCCCACTCGCCGAACCCGAACCCTAACAGAGCAGGTGATTAAATAAAAGTAAAATCCCTGAATAAAGCAGTTTCAGGTTAGAAATCAGTTTTTCTCTGATGTCGCTCCACAGACAGAGGACATTAGGAAGGGCTGTTTACTCAACTTGTATTTCTTGTACCTTATGATCCAGACGTCTGATGACTACAATTCTTTATTCTGTTAGAAGTAATAGTCATAGGGCAATATGGTTATTAAAAAGGTCAGTGATTTGACTTGACACACTCACAAAGTAGTCAACTGGAAATGTTAAAAATGCCCGGCCATCTGGCCAGCAGCTGTTGCTTAAGAAAAAATCTCACAGAATTTTTTTATTTAAAAAAATATAAAAAATAAACATCCTGTAACCTTAAAGGGCCCATATTGTGTAAAATACATCTTCTGGGCTTTTACTATCCGTAGTTACTTGAAGGGGGTCAGTAGTACTTCCTGTCCGTAGGATGTCATTCGGGATCGCACTCGTCTCTCAGCCCCACCCAGCCGGTACCAGTCCAGCTTCCGAACCCCCCCCCCCCCCCCCCCGCGCGCGCGCGAGGCAGGCGAAAACAGCCTGTTCTGTCTGCAGCTCCAGCGAGAGGCAGAAGAGAGGACATGGAAATACACATTGCAGCAGTTTTTCCGATTTTAAACCACTGATATATCATCTTAGGGGGACCAATACCTCAAATTAAATCCCAGAAAGGTGTGAAATATGGGCCCTTTAACCATTGAGCTATGGATAAAACCTTTTTCTTAGTAGTCAAAATGCTGATTGGTGTTTTCTCGCTGCAGCTGCAATCCAACAATTTGAAAATCAGCATTTTCGGCAAACTCCATATTGATTGTAGCCTCCCTCAGACTTTCATGTGTAAAATTAGTTCAGTAGCTGGTGGATCCACTGTATTTTACACTAATTTCTTTGTTTGGGTTAACAAGCGAAAAGCACATTGCTGCTTCTGAAAACATCTCAGAAGAAGAAAGGAAATGAAGTGAAGAGTGAAAGGAAATGAAATATATCTGCTGATTAAAGCTCAGTCTCCTCCATCCTGAAACCAATGTGTGTGTGTGTGCGTACGCGCGTCCTTTCAGACATGTACAGTAGATTATCTGCAGAGGAAGATGAAAGGTGCTGTTGCACTGTGTGGATACGTCATGATGTCTTTGTTGAAGAGAGAGAGAGAGGGGGGGGGGGGAGAGAGGGGGGGAGAGAGAGGGAGAGTGTATGAAGGGGCAAGACAGGATGAGAGAAAGTGAGTGAAAGACAAGCAGAGTGAGAAAGTGACCAGAGAGAGACAGAGAAACATTGCTGTCAGCACGTTTCCTGCTATACTGGAAGATTAAACGTCAGCATAAACTTAAACTAACAAGCCTCTTTCTGTCTCTCCCTCACACACACACACACACACACAGAGACACACACACACACACACACACACACACACACACACACACACACACACACACACACACACACACACACACACACACACACAAAATGTCCTCAAATTTCTCCTTGACACTGGGGCTCATCGACAGCAGGAGCAGCTGATAAGAAGGAAGACACAGAGATGAACAGTGCCACATATCTCTGCCAGCACACAAGCACACAGGCTCACACACACTCACACACACACACACACACACACACACACACACACACACACACACACACACACACACACACACACAAATACTCAATCCATTCCTGCAAGAAAAACACACACCAATGTGTAACTTATCTGCAGGTCAACTGAGAAGCTGTAACCTCCTGATATCTGACTCAAGGCAGTCTTTCTTTCTCTCTCTCTCTCTCTCTCTCTCTCTCTCTCTCTCTCTCTCTAACACAGACACATACACAAACAAAAACACATACACACAAAATGACTACACTAACCCAATTTTTTGTATTCATATCCAGTAGTTTTTGCGTAATATTGCAGACAGACAGACAGACGGGTCCAGACAGACAGACAGACAGACAGACAGACAGACAGACAGACAGACATCACACTCTGATTTATTAATTTTTCTGTGATGCTCATCAAGGCGAAGGCTAAATCAGTCAATCTTAACCAGTTTAAGTGCAGCATGAGACATGAGATGTTTTGGCTTCTTACGGGAAAACAGTGTAACAGTATACAAAGAGTGTGGAGCTAATTATATTTTCATCGATTGTTAATAATCAGGCAGCCTTAATACATGCACATACACAAACACACGAATCCCAATCCAAATTGTATGCCTCTATTTAAAGAAATTTGACAAAGTGAGAATGAGGGAGAGAGAGATGCAACAAAGGTTCATGACTGGATTCAAACCCTTGTTATTTATCGCTGTCTTATTAAATCATCAGAGTTACCTCATGATAGGAATGTGCATGTTTGGCTTAGCCTGCAAATTTAATGCCTAAAATAAAGAACCAGAATTCATGTAAAAAGAATTGTGTTATAGAATATTGTTAAAAGCAGTCCTGCTCATTGACTGGTAACGTTGCCCATACTAAATAAAGTCCTCCACAACGCTGTACAGTGTCATAGAAGAAAACGAATGTACTGCCTGTTTATTGTTTTTCGTTTTACAAAAATCAATCAACAATGGTTTACCTGTGAAAATTGGCTCGCTCTATACAGGCAAAACCTGTCTTTGAATATCAAGTGACCCTCAGTAAACACTATGATCATTTCCTGCTGTTATTTGTGCACATACACATGAAGACGTGTAGTTACTGGTAATTATGAGAATTTGATTCCATTTCTGGAATGGGGTGCAAAACAACTCAATTAAAACAGTTCTCAAGCAGAAGGCAACAGAATAGAAATGTTTCAATATGTTTACATATGATAGAAAGAGCACAGAGTCCAGTTTCTGAGCAGATGGAGGTCGAGTTAGAAATGATAATGCCGGAGTATAGACCTGTGTGTGGTTACATTTCACTCTTAGTCCATACAGTTGCCCATAGCCTACATTTCTGCTCCCTGTAGACCATCGGAACACGCACAGTATTCCCACCACTGTGAGCTACAGTATTCCCTCTCCGTTACGCAGGCCATGGAAATACTGAAAACCGAATTTACTAACCATGACCTAGAAACACACACATTCATTGCTTTATTCACTGCTTCTCTTGCAAACACACACACACACACACACACACACACACACACAGTAAATGCAAGTATATTTTTACCAGCCCGAGCTCTAGTATGCATACACATACGACCGTCACACAACCATTGTCCTTTGTTCCAGACGTCAGTACCCACAGTTCACTTTGATGATCTGAGCTGGAGATACATTCTAGTGAAAACTGCATTAGTTATTGGCTAATCGTAGTAATTTTGTCTTTAATTTATTTTTCCGTCCTGAAGTCTAATGTTATGCAAGTTGAATATTATGACGATCTTTCTCTGCTGCAGAGACTGATAACAGACTATCTACATTTTTAAAGCTGCATTTGGCTCAGGTTACATCTACACTACTATGTTTTAGATTGAAAATGCATTACCCCTCCTACAGATAGGCCTGGTATCCACACTATACCGGAGGTTTAGAGACGCTGAACTGAGAAGTTTGGAAATGCTGCTGACCCGTGTTAGTTTGAAAACTCTGTGTTTTAGTCTGGGTGGGCGGAAAAGGAGATGCTTGGAAAGGATGACATTGACACTCACAATCGCTTGCTGGTCACGACTAGCCTTTGCTGATTCGTCAGGCTCTTATCACATGACCTCCTTCCGGAAGAAAACAACCAGCATTAGCCTCGGATACCAGTGCAGAGCGTAACATTGACAATGAATTACAAGCGTTGCTGACTGTCTTTGCTAACAGCTGTTGTGCAGTTAAATCCTGTATTTTACCACGATACAACTGCGTGTAGGAGACGAGCTATTATTGAAGCAATCTGTGACAATTCTGCAACCAACCAAATGCTTCCTGTTTACACTGGCACGTACATGCATGTGCTTTCAGACATGTTAGAATGGACCAGGATTAAAACTGATACGGAGCCAAAACGCTTGTGTGGACACAGATCGCTTTACTTTGAAAACGCTGTTTTCAAATGAAAGCATAGTAGTATGGATGTTGCCTAAATCTTAGTACACTCAGTGATGTAATGTTGTTTTTTGAAAGACAAAAGGAGTTTTAGATAATAATTATTACGGATATGTTGAAACTTGTTTACAGCAGCTGAGGCTCAAGTTAAACCATCCCTACACACACTTTCAGTCTTACCAATGGTATCATAGCTTTTAAGATTCAGAAGCCATGTTTATGCCCCTGTGTATGAATGAGAAATGCTCCATGCTGATGCACACAGCAAAACTAAAGCATCTGTGAACAACATGAATGTTTATGAGGAGTTTTCCCTGAGGATCCAGCTCCTGCACCACAGAGGTGGAGCGACTTGGCCTCTCTGCTGTCACACATTATGCCTTCATAACACAACGCTGACACACACAAAAGGAAGGTTGCACTTCCCCTTCTCCTAATTCAGGCCTTCAGTAGCTAAACACAGATGTACGCAGAGCACCATCAACTTCATTGGACTGTTTCTTCTACTGTTTTGTCCTTTACTTTCCTTCTTGTTACCAAAGGTGTGACTTGCTCACTAACTTCTGTCTTTTGTCTCTGCTTCAGCAGGGTATGTGTCTCCAGCTGAAGACTCTGGTCATGTGCATTGTGAGCAGGTACGCCGGCCAATCATTTCATTCAGAGCAAGTGAAATGATTGGTCGTGTTTAGTTTTTTTAAATCCAGACAACCTTATTTGTTGATGGACATGAAGACGATTTCAACAAATAAATAAAAAGTGTTTCAGAAACAAATTACCAACCCGACCTTTAAATCATTACAACTTCTTTTCATCTCACACAACACGTCAATGATGCAAACATTTCATCAACCTGGGGGTTGATGACAGATAGGTGGCAAAACCTCTCACGTGATACATATTTAAATTCGGTGCAGGTTGCAACTAAACCACAAAACAACCAGACTTTTTGTTTTAATGGTATTGACTTTAAATCTGCAGCCTAACAGTGTTATACATAACCTTTTTATATGTGATTTTAAACTTATGTTTGCATAATAAGTGTTCCAATTATTGTGAATTATTGTCAGAAACTCAATCCATATTAAGACATTGCTGCTGCAACTTAATGTCAGTAAGTTTTCATTTCAGCAATGTATTTCCACCCCTGACAGCATCTAGGTTTAGACATGATTTAAAAAAGAATTAAATTGATGGTAAATTGCATTCTAGATCGATGCTCACCACGGCTGACCAGGAGCCCCCCACAAGATGCTCCAACCCAGTGGATCTGGCTATAACGAGGATCTTGCCCCTGTCAGAGACTCTTTCTCCCACACCCAACACGCTGATGACTGTTCACTTATCTAATGGCTCCCAGACCTTGACCTGAGCCGTTGTTAAGAGATAACCAGTGTTATTCATCTGTGATTTCATCTGTGACTGGGTCATAATGATCTGGTTCATCCGTGTAAACTTAAATTTATTGTTTTCCAGATTAAATGTAATCTATTACTTGTGTCCAGTGTTTGTACCTTCACGTTGTTGTGTCTCTCCCCTCTATCAATATCCTTCTCTTTCTTCTTTTCCTCTTTTTTCTTACCCCGCTCCTTCTGAGGAGAAAATAGAGATGTGTAAAGCTTAGCTTTGTATTATATTAGCTATGGTTTATACAATATAATTGTAAATGTGTCAAACCATTAAACCACACACACACAAACAGTAAGGTTATTATATATATATATATATATATATATATATAAGAAAGCTTTACATGTGCTCAAACATGTATTAAATGATCAATCCTAATTGATTCGATTTGGCAAGATCTTTTGTGTATAATTGACAATATTCATACACACGTGTATTATTTAATGACGCACAGTGCAGACGCAGATATATAAATGAAAACAGTTCTGTTTAGCCCACAGTATATCAGACTGATATTGCACATATTCGTGTCTTGGAATAACATAATAAGCATGAGATTCAACTCTCTTTCTCATTTAACACAATCTGACAGCCATTATAACTTCCTGTAGGAGGAAACATGAGGCCTAATGGTAAACATTCGCTATAGCTCGCAGCAGGTTATAAACAGATACATCTCATTCCGTAATGTGATTTTAATGCACTCACAATGCAGATTTAATGTGCAGACATTATTAGCGCGGAGAGTTGATGTAATGTTTTCAGGTTAATGGCTCCGTCTTGCTTTGTTATATGTAAATGAGCCGCTGCTGATGCCAGCCACCGACACGCTTTAGCTAATGACTGCCAGGATACCAAAGAGAAAGGCTTTACATTCGTGGCTGCAGCCGGCAATCCAGCTATTATTGTCTCTCTGTGTCTCTCTCTGTCAGTATGCAATTACTTCATTCGCTCTCCATGTGTTTATGGTTGTTTAGTATGCCGAGGTGCTTATTTCTCTTGAGAGCACAGTAAACACTTGAGCATTTCATCAATATTTAGGGTCATGCAAATCAGAATGAGCATCTGCGACTATTCTATAGTCACAATCTCTTGTGCTCTTGAGTGAACATAAACAGTGAAAAGTGAACGGTCAGTGTTTTTCTGATTTAGCTACATTATAAAATCTCTCACACAGAAACTCAGGGTCAAATGTCACAGCTTCTGATGTTTATTTTTAATTAAATTTGAATTTCTGAAGATTTTTCATGGCAGCAAACTGTTACAGAAGCCTGAGCCTGGAATTTGTTCTGCTAAAACTGGTCTAAAGTACATTAACCAAAGTGACTGATGCCTTAATACTCTTGCATATCGGTGGCTATATTGTGGCTTGGTCTTTGTTAACGTATCCATCAGTTAGATCCGGTATATTATCTCTGAGGCTCTGACAGGCACTAAGTCTTTGACTCTATTAACTATGTGTTAATGAGGCTAGCATTGGGCAATTTGCTCTGGCAGCATTAGCAGGCTATTATACCCCCATCTGATCATCTCTAATAAAACAGCAAATTACAGCAAGGATATTAATCCACATGTCACATGGCAGTGTTTCTAACTTATTTAAACAGTTAATGCAAAGGGTAGAAATCAGAAGTCACTACATCTGTGATTTGTATCATCTATATTATGCATTACTATAATATAATAGATTGCACTTTGTGGGATTGTTAGCAGAAATTTCTGTGCATGACATGGAAACAACATTCCCTGTGGCGTCAGGCAACTAGTTCATCTGTGAGGGAAAAGAAACATCACCTAAAGGAGTTGTTACTTAATATTTTCATGCTCTAATTGTCCAGAAACAGAAAACATGTCACTTTCTTCATACTGTTGCTGCACCTCCTCTTTTCAGTCTTTGTCTGAAACATTTGGTTTTAGCTCCTGTCCCTTTAAGGGCCTCCTCCTGATCTGTTCTGATTGGTCAGCTGGCTCACAATGTTGTTATTGGTCAACCGCTACCAGGGCGAGTAGGAAATGTCGGCCTCTGGTTTCGCTCTGCCTGGCTTTGTTAGGGGAAGTGCAGACTAGCTTCTAGGCGAGCATTATGCAATGTCAATGAGAAACATCAGCCGGACAACTGACAACGCACTTCAGGAGTTCAGGTTTTTTCAGGGGGAGCTCCCTTTACGATACAAAAACACTATGAACACATTAGAGGAAAAGTTTAAAACTGAAAAGTCTCTTAAGTAAACTGCACCTTTATGCAGTTCACCACAACTGACAGAATGACAACTCCCTTGTAGAGGAATGATAAAGTTGATGGTGTAATTTCACTGAATGGATCTTTACCTTCTTTTAGCTCTTCTTTAGCTTATTTTAGCACAAGTAGGCAACACCTGTTATTTTAATATGTGATAGTACATTTCATTAACTTCTCATTTTTCATGCCAGTCCTCTACATTTCCATGTTGGAGCTGGATGTGAACATTAATCAGGCCGCCCTCATGAAACTGTCGAGTTTCCACCTTCTAATCCAACAAATGACAGCACTTTGAGTGTTTTCAAAGCTAAAATTAATTAGACTATAAGGGACAAAGAATGATATTAATGAGGATTTGATATAGTGATTCAATACTGGATACAGATTTGATTAAATAATGTAGAACTGCTGCAAAAGATAATGTGAAAAAGTTGTTAGGAAAAACGACAAAGATATGTGTGGATTTAAGAAAGTTCATCCGAGTGTGACGTGTTTCACATGATGCTTGAGGAAAGCCTTTAAACCAGAGCTGAAACTGGGGCTTGGTGACAGCCACAGATCTCACATACTGTAAATTAACAATGACTCAAATAATTTACAGGGTTAAATAATGTCTGACGCCAAAACAGAACAAATCAGGCAACATTATTCGTAATTTATATTGAAAATTAGTGATTCAAACAGTTCTGGCTTCTCGCTTTCCAATGACAAAACACTGACACCATGATGACAACATCACAACAAATCTACAAAGCATCAGAAACACAACCACAGCACGACACCAGACCACAGAGGAAACCTTTACCTCCTGTCTGCCCCTGTCAGCCTGCGAGGATGGGGAGGTGGAGGCTTCAGATGACCTCTGCTGAAAGACAGAGAATTTCAGACACGGGGTGGGACACAGACAACAAAGGAAGAGAAAGGGGGAATCGAAATAAAGACGGACAGAGAGGAAGGACAAGGAGAGGAGAACGTGGCGAGAGAGAGAGAGAGAGAGAGAGAGACGGAAACTTGCAGGAGGAGAAAAGTGAAGCAGGGAGGAAGCAGAGTTAATGATGAATGAGTATTTCCTTCACTGCACATTTCACTCCAGTAGATGCTGCAAGCCAGGTTTGTATCCAACCTCACAGCAGCAAGGAATGAACGGTGTCAAGAAGAGAAACAAAGGTGGAGGGCAGAGCATGGGCGACCTCCATTAACCTGCCATTGACCTGTGAGAGGCTTGGATTGAACTCTGCAGTCTTCCAGCAGCAGCCGCTCGCTGTTTTCTCAAAACGTTTGTTTTAATTCTCCAGAGTTTCAAACAGGGTGAGTGCAAAGGTGTCAACTAGACCCTGTGCTCCTCATCCTTGGTTTATTTTTTTCAAGCACCAACACAGGAACTCTTCTTATTTTCATTTTCATGTTGCTAAGGCAAATGCAATAAAGTCGCTCTTCTAATTGCCGTTAGAAGGCTGGCATCATGTGTCGAATGGGTTTTTGTAAAGGTAACCCTACTTAAAGTATTCGCGGGCGTGTTAATCTGCCACCTTTAAAAGTGTCTTACTATGAGAGACAGAGACATAGAGACAATATTGCTTACTATAGTTTTTTGGTTTATTCCATTTGTGCATCTGTGGTTTTGTCAGTGATTTTCTCACTGTCTGTTCTGCTGCGACAAGGTCATGATGTCACAAATTTCTCTGCGTCAGTCAGGATTAAACTGATCAGTATTTAAATCTGAATTTTTATGGGTATCTCGCTGACGGTGCCACTCAAATGCGATCAAACCACACCTGCATCTCAAAAGGGCAGATTTGCTGAGAGACAGCTTTACACATTTCTTTCCAAACTTTGACATTGAATGAATGACTGAATATTCAGAGAAATCCTTAAACCTGCAATATTTGATCCGTTAATCCCTTTGCAACACAAACAGTTTGTTACCACATTTACACTGTGTTGTGTTTCTGGCCACCTGATGTTTCAGATTTAAAGGAACAGTGCAACATTCTTTTCTGCCTGTTGGTATATATGAGTATATTGACATATTTATGGAGCTACACTTAACTTCACTTCAGAACTGACCCTAAAACCACAAATTGCTGTCTTCACATTCCTTGTTTTTGTTTCAGGTGATGTAATTCATCGTTTTTTTTTGTTTCTGTGACATTTTTACCAACTGTGGGATACATTTTTCACTATAATAAAAAAGTACAATATAAAGTCCTACAGCTCTAAGGAAAAAGAAAAAGAGCTATAGCATTTTTTCATGCATTTTTAAATGAATTCATTTATACAACACTTAAAATGCTCACAAGTGTTAGAAATATTTCAAAAAATGTATCTAGAACTATATATACGTATTTCAGAGTTCTAACATTATAACATCATTAAATATTCTCAACATGGACTTGCATTGATCTACAAGTGCCAGCTGACTCAATAAAGGCATTTCAATTGCATTCAGTAGCACAGATTTTTATGTTTTTTATAGAACCTGCTTGTCGGCAAATAGTTTATTACTAATATTGATTCATTAAGTTTAAGATTTAGAATAAAGATTTTTTTTAACCCTTCTGTAGGTTTTGTGGTTCAGAGATGTAATTTTAAATCCTGGATAGTGTCCTGTGGTTTTCCCCCCTTCGTGAGAGTGGTAACAACTTTCTCCCCTAACTCTCCAAAAGAAAGCAGATAAGCATGTTTTACAAAGTATTTCCCTGTAAAGTCCAATATCCACTCTCTTTTTGGCTTGTTTTGGTCTCGACCATCTTTGCTGAAAAACTATTGTATGGTTTTGTGCTTTTGCTCAGAGAACTGTAGCAATCAGCTCCAAATTGTTCTGGGTGAAAGATTCATTCCACACAACACACATTATTCTATCAACTAATGTAAATCATATTGATTACTGCAGCTTTAAGAGCACGTCCACCTGTGCATGAAAGAACACAGGCATTATCCTCAATTTCATATGTGAGGCAGCCAAGCTCAGTGTGCCTTTCTCCACAGACAGAGATTATCACAATGCCAGATGGACAGAAAAACAAAGCGGTAGGAGGGAGGTATAGAAAGGAGAAAGTCAAGATAACACGTTTTGCATGCTGCCTGCCATATTAGTGCACTCGTGTTCATGGAGAAATCAAACCCAATTTTGTTTTTCATGGTGAAAAGTCTGATTTGTGCTTTGTATTGCCTGGTGTGCAGAAAATCGATCCTGAAAGCTGGAACCCCAAAAAATTAACAAACACTTTCCACATTAATAACTGCCTCTTTCAATCTGTCTTAAATATAAACGCCAATCCACTCTTGCATATCTGCCACCGGCTGCTTCGCCACAGAAACCCTTAAATAATGAGACATGTCAGTTTACAGATTTAACTAAACCGTTCTGACACCACCTTGGCCTCTAATCTATGTTTTCCTTGTTTATTCTTTGCCACGGCTGTTGGCTGCCGTTCTTCAGCTGCCTCCCACTAGAGCTGTGCCTTGTCTCCACTTACTGCCTCTTCACACAACAGCTTAACATATTGATTGTCCAAACAAAAAACAGCAAACGTAATCGTCATTAAAAAAAATATATATGCAAGAGGAATGACAAATGAACGGAATCACCTGAATCAATGAGCAGAGAAGCAGGAAGACAGCGCCATAGGGCACGAGGAGGTCATTGAAGGGTTTAATAAGTAGTGATCATGTGAATCATGTGGCCTCTGCCGTCACTAGATCTCAACCCAGTTGTGACCTCTGGGAGATTTTGGACCAACATGTTACACCTTACTCTTCAACCCATCATTAAAACACAAAATGAGAGAATATCTATTAGAAGAATGGTGTTCATCTTGTAGAATCAATGTCAAGGTGCAATGAAGTTGTTCTGGTGACTCGTGGTTGGGCAACCACGAGTCACCAGTTAAGTACAAATAAAATTTGATTGATTGATTGATAACAGTTTGTTAACTTTGTCAAGTATGTTATGTTTTCGTCTGTGTTTATTTGTCTGACTGTGTCTGTTTCTTAGCAGTTTTACACAAAAACTGATTGATTTCTAAGAAAATAATTCATGAATCTAAAAATCAGTAAGGTTTAAGGGACTGAGTGTGCAGTTTGGTGCAGATCCAAATAAAAATCCAGATGTAGTAAATTCGAATGTGTTCTTTATAAGGGGACTGTTGGCAGGTAGGTATATGCACTCTAATGTGAACCATATAGTGTTGGTAGTGATAAAACATCCTGGAGCTGATTATTAGTTTTCAGTTGAAGAACTATAGCACTATGGTCAGTTGGTTCACTGGACTGTTTTTATTAGCTCTGATATTCGCTCACACAGCTAAAGACATTAAAGTGGACGGTTGGTCTTATATCTGGTGTCTACATGTTTCACAGTCGCTGTGTGCTGTAGTCGAAACAGCCCTAAATCATGACCTGAACCTGTTAGTGTGCAGACGTCGGCAGATGGTCAAATTTACAGCCCACAGAACCTGAAACCTTAAAGCTCTGTGGAAACCATCTTTTAAATTCAGCTCTGTATAGACTGTCAGGACAAATCCTTCTGAAAACAATGTGCAGGAAACAAAGACCTTTATCAGTCCAATAGATCTACAGTATATTTGCTGCTTAGTTTATTACATCACTATTGTTGATCATGACACTGCCTGCCCAGAAGATCCCTGACCATAAGACGTCTTTCATGGAGACATAATGTACGTGTGGTCCATCACATTGTTCCCAGAAAATTAGACTAAAATAAATGGGCTGTCACCTTTTAAAGAAAATTTAAAATATATTAGAATTTGTTCACACATTAACGTGCTGTTAATAATCTTGATGGCACCCACACACACAGCCAAACCCTGAACTACACAGTAGAATTGCTGTTGTTCTGTTCATTTCTGGTGCTCAAAGTTACAGTGAAGATCCACCTCTCAAAGTTTGATGAGAGCGATTGATTTCACAAAGCGTTCTGAAGCGTCACAGGACTGACCTGCAGTGCTTCAGGAAAAAGAAAAAAACATGAGGACAAAAGTTGAAATATATTCATTCCGTGTAAACGAGGGCTTGAAGCTCTGCAACAAATTGAAAGAAACAGAAAGCCAACCTGATGTAGTGTTTGAAAAGGAAGTATAGTCGTTACCTGCTGTCAGTAAATGTCAATGGAGAAGGAGGTTATCGTTGCAGGGTTGTGCTTCCTCCTCCGTTTCTCTCTTGATACAAACATAAACAACGTTGTGTGGTGTATTTACACAATGTTTGCAAAGGTTCACGCGACACACTTGTGTTAACACTGTTAACGGGATGAAAGTGGTGACAGAGAAGTGGCAGAGGTGATGCCGTGGGCGGGTTTTTGCTCCCTGTCGCTCTTTATCAACTGACTTCATATTTGGTGTGATAATGTTACTGTGAGGCAGCAAACTAATCCACCACTACAGCGTCAAATCAAATACTTCCACACATGATTCACCATTTGCCATAGCTCACTAGCTTCTTCTTTTATTTATTTTTTTGCTTAACAAAGACAACAACAATAGCCAGGAGCTGGGCCCACAATAGATCAGGCTGACAGTTCACTTTATAAGCGTCTCCCACTGGGGAATAGCCTCAACCTGCTGCACATACACACTGAATTTCAAATTTGGTCTGATCATTGCAGTTTAAATATTTAAATTGTTGCTACTTTCAACAGGTAGTGTGAATTTGGGATAAAAAAAAAATGGCCTTGTTGTGTAAACGTGTAACAGCCACTTTGTGTTTAATGCTGGATCTGGTGTGAACAGGCTGCAGAGCTCCAGCAGAGTTTGTATATCACTGTAGAGCTGTTTCTTCATCAAGTTATTTTGGGGGTTTAAGCCTTTATTTGAAAGGACAGAGTTAAGCATGAATGGGGTAGAGAGAGCGGGGAAGACACGTAGCAAAGGGCCAGGTCGCAACCAAACCAGCCACCATGGCAGAACTCAAGCCTCCGTTCTTTAAAGACCATGTGTCCCTGATTTAATTATCTAGCGCATGCAAGAGGACTCGCTTTTGCAAATGTGGGGGTGACCAACTGATGACAGTAACACACAATCATGAGGAGCAGTGCACTAGGAAAGGCAGGAAAGACGTATTAAATACTGCTGTAACCCACACAGATTTAAAAAACACATTTGCATGATCTTAAGGATACATGATTTGGGAGAAACATTAAATATACTAGGGCCCCAAATGATATATAACTCGGCTGATTTTATTAGCTAATATTGGCCTATCACAGACATATCGATATCTGTGTGTATGATGCCCGATATGCATCAAAATAAAAACTTTCTTTACACAGCAAAATGCAGAAAAATATTCAGGTAATTTAGAAATGGTTAAAATACAGAAAATAGATTCACCTTTAAAACAAAAAAAGTTTTAGCAAGCACCTAATTTCCATTTGTAGTCTCCTGCCCAGGGTTGGGATAAAAGAAGTAAAGTCCACAAACCATCTATCTATCTATCGACACTTGTCTGTCTGTGACTCTTGTATCTCAAGAACCATTCATCTTATTGGCGTCACACTTGATATGTCTATAGTTAAGTGCCCAAGAAAGTGCAGTGTTGAATTTAATGCGATTAGGAAATGTGATATTATTAATAAACATTGAATAAACTATGGAGCTAAACTTGTGCCAAAACTTAACAAACAAACTAAACCTGTTTTACAAATTCCCTACCATTCACTTGCTAAACACAGTGTGGTTTTCAAATTCAAAACGCACCTGACAAACAAATGCACTTCATATTTCTAATAAATAATACTTCAGAAACAAATAGCCTTCGGTATTTCATACAAGTACATAAATCACAATTTTGTTTCCCAGTTTGTTTTGACATGAGTTTAGCTCCACAGTAAAGCGGTGACCAGCAGCGCTCTGTAGCAGAGGCGTCTGGGACCCATCAACATAAGTGACGTTACCGATCACAACACCAGCGCGTTTACAACACCGGCAACTGATTCTCCAGTTTGGGGTTCTGTGAACTGAGTCGAGCTTCACTCAACTTTGAATAAACAGGTGAACAGCTCTTTGTGCAGCAGCAGCAGCAGCTTCGGGGCTCGTGGACTGAGTCCTGCAGTCGTTCCTTACTTGCACAATTATTGCAGGTCACTTTCACAGCTTCAGAAAGAAAGTTGCTACCAGCATTACCACAGGCCAAGCCTACAGCCCACTCCAAACAGGCCGGTTTAGAATGGAATATAATAATATATACAGTATATAAAGAATATCGGCTGATCAATCAATATCATTCAGTATAATTGTTTGAATCCAAATGGGCATCAACCTAAATTCAAATATCGGTCAGGCTCTAAATATAACTGTTAAAGGCAGCTGGAGATGATACAGATGACATCACTAACATCATCCACCCTCCCTCTCCTCGAAACCACCTCAGGCTGGAAACTAACACTGTCAGTGTCTTTTTGAGGGCAGAACAGAAGAATGTTTTCTCCATTTTTCATCTTTCTCCATTTCCATCCGTCTCCCTCCCTCCTCAACTGTTAAGGCATCAAACGGCTGCTTGCTCTTGTTGCCTGTGGTGGTGAAAGGAGTGCAGCTGAGATGTGAATTCAGAGCATTTTATATCCCCCTGCTTATTCTGCTGATGTCTTGAAGGTTTTTTTTTTTTTTTTTCTCCCCAACTCTGAAAACTTCCTTCTCCTCCGACTTTGATGCTGGCCGAGATGTCGACACATCACTAAACAGGCACAGATGGACTGATCATGAAGATGAAGAGAGGAGAGGCTGGAGGGTGAGAAGTGAAAGCAACACAGAGGAGTGTAGGTGGGGGCAGGAAGATAAAGACAGGATAGATAACAAGAGGAGTAGCGTGAGCTGGGTGAAAGAGGATGAACAGAGGTTGAATAGATATTAGGACATGGAGATAGCGGTGTCTAGCTCTCCGCTGCGGCGAGTGCAGATAGTGAGAGAACGATGGTCTTAACATCTTAACTGAAACTTGTCTGCTGGGTCGACCTTTAACAGCTTCATTTGTCCTCGTACAGAGGAGACTCGCTGAAGTAGAGGGGAATGGTCATCCAGAGACCAATAAAACAAGAAGTGTGGAGGCTGAAGGATGCTTTAAGACGGTCCCGCTGTAATATAACACAGTGAGTATTGAGTCATGGTCAACTCAGTGACCTTGAGCTCAGTTCTGTGGCACAATTGTGGTCACAAATCTTTCCACTAAACACTAAAAATGTTCAGTTCTTCAACAGGGATTCTGCACGTTTCAATCGGTGAACTTTAGGACAATTTAGGAGCACGAAGGATTCTATTTAAAACCTTGTTTATGTCCATACTGGCAAAAAAAAGTAATTTATTCACATTCAACACAAACATTCAACTGAACATGACTACAGTGAGAGTTACATTCATCTGAGCTTTACTCCCATTGCCTCCTTTTCCTCCTCAGCTTTCTTCAACTCAGCTGACTTAACTTCATCTATTTTATAGACTGATGTCTGGCTGCTGATGTAGGGGTGTGGGTGATTGGGCACAAAAATCACGAACCTGTACGTCTCTCTGTTTTGAGGTTTAATTCACAGAAAATTGCAAACCTTTTGAAATGATATCCAGGTTCGGGTTGGGTTTGGTGACATTGGCTGGCCGTTTTACTTGATATTGTACATTTCATGTGTAAACTTGAAAAACATTGGGCAGAGGTTGGATTCGGACACAAAATACAGAATGCCTGTCATCATGCTTGGTTAGTTTTGACTAAGGCTTGATCGTCCTCGGACAGAAAGTTGCGGGCCGAGCCACACTCCATTTGTTATTACTTTGGCCTCGTCTGAATTGTTAGCAAGAGGTGGTTCAAATGCCATGGGGAGCTGGGTTTGCACTGCACACGTGGAACATGAATGTCGAACTGAAAGGCCCATATCGAAAATGTTCTGTACAAATACATGTACGGATACACTTCTAATGTAAAGAGCACTGTAGATTCCAAGCGATGTCCGAAGGTTGTAGTCGTGCAGACTTTGGGTGATGATGGCATGTGTTTGCTGGTGTCTTTGTATGGCTCCCTCATGTTTCAGAATTCCAAAGTGACGCTAATTGCTTATACTCAGTTCCACTGGAGCATTTTCTTGCACAAGTCGCGGTGGATTTTATGGTTGATACTTTCAACAGGTTTCAACAGAGCACTAAACACTTAACAGAAATAATTTTAACAAATAACCTCTGGGAGGAGACGCCACGTTAGCTCACATCAACCTGCCACACACTAGCTGAGTGCTTCTGATAAATTCAGCTGGCTGCATTACATCAGACATTAACACAATATTGTTCCATAAACACATTTAGAAGAGAGGCTGGGGCTCATGCATCTTGATAAAAGTCAAATGGAATTTATAATCACATCCAATTTCAAGACCTGTCAAAGTCCTATTCAAGAAATCTTAATGCCTAAAATCATTATTGTATTTGACAATTTTGAAACCTTTTATTTTAGTGAATTAGGCCAATTAGCAATCAGATTGACAAACAACAAGAGACACAAAGACCAACTGTTATTTCTATGATGCCAGTCAACGTTAATCAGCATAAATGGCTCCTTAATTTGAATCAACCTGTTTGCAGTCCCTTTTCCATCTGCTGTGCAATCTGACAGAAGCTGCTACCTCCGATCTCCAAATGCCTCCTGCTACTTGACTTTTACCGGAATATGTCCACCGGGTGTCATGGTCTGCCCAATGGCTGCCCCTCCCTCCTCTGTGTATGTGTGTGTGTGTGTGTGTGTGTGTGTGTGTGTGTGTGTGTGTGTGTGTGTGTGTGTGCACGAGCGCGCGTGTGTGTGTGAGTATGAATGAGTCCGAGTGTGAGTGTGTGTGCGATTGGGCATGGTCTGGGCATGGGTGTGACTTCCCTCTGCAGACCCTAACCCTAACGTGTAGATCTTCACCACTAATCATCTGCGAGAGAATAAGAACCCTGGTCTTCAATCCACTGGTTCTCAATTATACAGTCAGACTAAAGGGGCAGTATCTTGCATTATTGGCTCCAGTTCTGTAGTTATTGTCTGTTCTTCTCCAGTGTGCTTATTCTCTGCTTCTCTGCCCTCCTCAGACGCTAATCGGTCAACCGATTAGTTTGCCTGCCTGTGTCCTGCCTGATCAATTCGTACACTGCTTCCGAATCCCGTGTCCTGTTCCCTGCTGATCCCCCTGTGGGAGCCCTCCCTGCTTAATCGCCCGCAAGTGCCACTGCGCTCATCCACACCACACGGCCGCACCACGCCAAGTACAGCCACCACGCCAGAGACTCCAGATACCAATCATCTTGAAATTGATCTGAGAAAACTTTTCATCAAACTTCACTATGTACTGCTGTCTGAGTCGTGCTTTCGGGTCCCGTTCCTGCTCCGTCCATAACACCGGGTCCGAGAGCCACATGTGACCCAGACATGATGGGCCAAGAGACCAATGAGAAGAAGGGCTGTCTCTATTATTTCATTAAAACTTCAGTCTTCTTAAAAAAATGTATACTGACTAATAAATTGTTAAATTTTAAACCACCAATTTACAGTCTAATAAAATAATCTAAAATTAAAGTAAGTGTTAATTTTTTCAGTTCAGTCTATAAAATAAAAAAGTACACTTGTCATGTCATCCAGTGTTATAAAGACTATAAATATGCATGTTTTTTTTTTCATCAAGATCTTTGAATTATTTTTTGAGGAATTCAGAAAAATGGCTAAAACAACCCTATCTCTCAATATTAAAGATCGTCAAATATGAGAATTAGGGTGGACATTTCCTTGAAATTCATAAAGACACACAAATAATTACATTTAAGTCACGTCTGAGCCACTAATGGAATCCAATTTTCACTATGTAATCAACTATCCCATTACAACTAACTGCAAATGTGTGTTCTCCTGTTAAATCACCAAAAAAGTGGCCTTGGCCAAACCCTGTAGCTCTTCTGCTGTCCACTGACGTCAGGACACAATATGTCAGTGGACGCAAAGAAATTAAGTGTGCTGCCACAGCTGGCTGTGGAAGCACACAGAACGTTGGCAACTAGTGTGGACACAGCAGACAGGACATCCCTGTGACTTACGCAGGCAAATAAGGCTGAAAATCAGCAGAGTCTTCCTCCAGGGTGACTGTGCTGCTCTCCTGTGACATTTTTAGGCCAATCACTGGGCTCATCACAGAGGGTTCGCAAGATGTACTCTGATGTCTTGCTGTTTCCAGTAACACTGAAATAATCTGTGGTACACACACACACACACACACACACACACACACACACACACACACACACACACACACACACACACACACACACACACACGCACGCACGCACGCACGCACGCACGCACACACACACCTACTAACTCACTCATGGCAGAGCAATGAGCTCATGCTGCATGAACGATGGAAATGGAGTGGATGCACTCGTCCTCCACTGTGAACAAAGTACTGCAGGCCGTCCATATAACACACTGCTCTCTTTCTGTCTCTCTCTCTCTCCATTGTCTCACACACACATAAACAAATAATAGCCCAGCATTTCAAACACTTCACAACATGTCCATGTCTGCATTAATAGGACTGTTTGAATTGGTTTGAGGAAACTGATAACAAACATATTTTTTTCCATTTCAGTATTGAACTGTTACGTTCCAAACAGCATCTGGGGCATCGTGGAGAACTGTTGTTTTGCTTTGCATTAGTTTGAGCTTAGTGAACCTAATGAACTGACAACTGAGAGCATATTAGTGTTATGGCTTTTTATTCAAAATTCTAAGATTCATTCGAATGTGGGGGGGGGACTTCATGCTCGAATGACCTGTTTGAATCCAAAATATACAGACGGTCGGAAGTAGTTTACCTTGTGATCCAGCAGAGGGCTCTCAATGTCAGCTTGGTGTATTGCCTGCCCTTTTTATCAGTGAAGTAAGTCAGTAATGTCAGGTTGTTTTGCGATGAAAACGGAGGACACTAGAAAGCAAAGCCGTCCTGGGTGAAAGGTGAGGCTGTTTGTCGTCTTTGTACGGTCACGCATACAAGAATGCAAAGCGAGTATTGCGGCTCAAACTCCACCGAAGTCGAACTCCATGCGAAGCCACACTGTGATTTCTTTCGCTAATGGAAGCGAATCTTTTAACCGCCAACCTCAATCTCTCAGGTTGTAATTGAAGGGAAGGCAAAGGTTCACGTTTCAGCCACATACATGACACCCATTTTGTTCAAACTTGATTTTGGAAAAAAAGTGACATTATTTATCATTGTTGTATTTACAGTTTGTGCCATTATCCCAGAAACACAAATCACAAAATGCCATAGATCTTCTGGCTACAGCAGCTGTTCACTGTAAGAGAGTAAAGTTGGCTACTATGATTTTTAACAAACAGGACAAACTTCTCAAAGTAGAATTCCACCAGGCAGCATCCCTCGCATCTCATCTCATCTCAACGAGCAGGTACCATCTTCCAGTTATCAGTTCACATTTAAACAAGTACCACGAACGTGTTGAGGCTCGTAACACAGTCAAACACTAGAACCCACAGTGATAACAGTCATGGTGAAACATGTGGAATACAGTAAAAATGTCTCATCAGCATTTATTCAGTTTTTCTTAGAAAACCACAATGGGTGTGATCTCGACAAGAAATGCTGCATAATTGAATCCACCTGCACCATACTGTACCCATCATGTTACAGCAGTAACACTGACACAATACAGTGCAGTATGTACATTGAAGAGTCATTCTTTTGTATAAGTGCTGAGCAAATAAGTGAAACCAACAAATTCCTCTCTCATTCCAACACATGCACACACGTATACACAAGCTATAGCTCGGGGTTACAGCCGGCTCTTCTCCTCTTTCTCCATCTGCACAAAACTGCTTAAAGTGATAATGGGTTGTTTTTAATAATCAATTTGCATATAAAAGCCGCGCCGTCTGCGTGGGTGGCAGAAACAGATCCTAGATCACAGTCTGACTGCTGGCAACGCTTCAGAGAAAGCCGGAGAAGACAGAGAGGGAGGCAGGAGGCGAGAGGGAACAAGAAAACGGCGGAGTGAGGAGCCGAAGAGAAGAAGAGAGCGAGAGAAACAAAACGAGAGGCAGCAAGATGAAATGAAGATATAGACTGCTGTGAGCGAGACGTTCGGAAACGTTTTGATTGTCCTGCAACTGTTGTTGTTGAAAAATGTTGACTTTGCTGCCATCCTTACAGTTTGTAGCCTTCCCTCAGCGGAGGGGCACACATACATACTGTACATATACATATTTACGTGTGTGTGTGTGTGTGTGTGTGTGTGTGTGTGTGTGTGTGTGTGTGTGTGTGTGTGTGTGTGTGTGTGTGTGTGTGTGTGTGTGTGTGTGTGTATACATATATAAACATACATGCCAATCTTTTGATAACCTTAGATACACTGTGCAAATGGAGGTGGTGTTACTAAAAGTGGGAAGTTTAGGGTGAAGCTAACCGTCTACAATCAAACAGTTAGTGTTGACATCTCATTCAAACTTGTGGCCAAACCTATGAGTCAAATTGTTGTAGTTGTAATTGTCAGTTTTGGGGAAAACACTGGAGGTTATATCTGAACACACACACCGAACACACACACACACACACACACACACACTTCGGTGAACATTCACACCACCCTACCTAAATCACGGCAGCAGCCCACTCACGGAAACGCACCTCACAGAGATAATCTCTCTGGAAACAATTAAGACAAGGAAATGTGCACCCACATATTCAAATACACACCTGCACATGCAAAACTTTTCTATCTCTGCATCCACACAAATGAAGGTTCAGTCTTGACACTGACATACATACATACACATGCTGAGAGCTATCCCAAGATAACAGTGTTTTAAATGTAATTCTCTAACTCCGTGCACATGGTATCAGATCGGGTGAGGCCTTGTCCACACCTTTAACATTCCTCTTGGATGATCCGATCACAGGTGTACAGCTCTGAGTACATGCCGAACACACTCATGTTGAGGACGCACTACACTCTACTGTCTCAGACCACATTCAGACAGGGTGTGTGATCAACGGAAGCTTTGCAGACTGGATGAGTTTAAGATGAGTGAATGTCAACTGCATTGACGTTGACAAGTCAGTGAACTCATTCAAATGTCTTTAGTAAGGAAAAGATGCCAAATATGGTGAGAATCACATTTTAACTTTCAACATAACAGCAACTAAAACCAGGCAAACAGTCTATGATACGTTTGAGTTTCTCACTAAAAGACAGTTAATCATTCACATTTGATCAATAATGTGAAGCTCACTTAAACCTAAGTGTCTGCAAATGGCATGAAAAACACTCCGTATCCTTTCAACTAAAAATTGAACAGAGAAGAAGAACAGAGAAGCTGCCACTTCACATTAACGTTGTCTTTTGGCAGATGATGGCATCAAACAGCTTTGCGTCAAGCCTCTGCAACAAGCAGCCATTGATGTACAGGTTCATGAAATGGCATCCAGCCATAGCAGTCGTGTAAACAACTATAACAAGAACCTGAACTGACAGGACAAAACTCAGAATGTAGATAACAAGCAGGGTTGCTGGTACTCACTGGAGCTGTGGTCAGAGCTTCCTTGTCGAAGTACTTTTTCCTCTCGTACTTGTCCCGGATGAAGACCTCCACTGCTCTGAGGGTCAGGGTTAAGTACTGAAAAACTGCACAAAAATATCCAAGTAAAACCTGCAAAAGCTTTAGTACTCTGGAGAAGAAGTATACAGGTATAATGGTGTTTTCAGGGAATTTGTGACTCAATGGATCATCTATGACCTTAAATAAGGGGCCTTAAAATAATTCAATTGTTTTACATTAGAACATTTTATGTTTAGGTGCCATCCTGTCCCTAGTTTTGGAATAAGATGGTCTTGGAGACAGTTTCCATCCTCAAGGAGATAATAACATCCTGACATGTCTTAGTGACCAAGACTTTTCATCTGCTGACTCCAATATGGTTTAACACCGAGATGGTTCTATTGTACGTGAGGATTTTTGGTGTGGCTGTCTGCATTTGAGCTCTAACAAGAATCTAGAGCTGGACGATATGGCCACATTTTTCACATCAGTCAATAACAATAATTATCATGATAAATGTTACATTTTTATTTCTTTTCAGTTTAAAGACTGATTCTTTCTTCTGAGTGAAGCTTGTGGTTTTAAACTCTTCTTTGTGAGCAGAACCAAAGTCACTTTCCTTGTGAACCCTCACAGATGTCCTGGTCAGTGGGAATCCTGATAAAAGACGTCAGATCCAGATATGGATTCGATTGTATCGCCTTGCCTCATTGCATCAATGACATCGCTAATGTTGTTGTGTCAAAGTGGTGGATCAGTGAATGGATCTTTTGGCAGTGAAATCAACAATTGTTTGTTACAATAGTTGGCGTGTTAAAATTAGGATTCACGCAATTGGGCCCGCACACACACACACACACACACACACACAGAAACACACAAGCACACATACATGAACACACATGTCCCCCAGGGATCACATTGGCATTAATCCTTACTCTTTTATCACCACATTTCAGCAGCGACGCCTCTATCAGATAGACTTGAGAAGATTGAAAAATGATGGCAACCCGCACAAGTCGAGCTCTGAGACAAGGTAGGCCTGATGCTATTTTTGATACACAGAGCTTATTTATTACTGTTGACTAGAGACACAAGAACACAGAGGATGCTCCGGATGCTTAGCTACATACTGTAGGTGGATGTCCTATGGGGGATGTGCACAATGTCATGGTGATACATAACAAGAAAAAAAAAGAAAAAGAAAGGCCGATTGGAAGACCTGATCATTAGAAGTAAGCATGTACTAACACTGAAGCAAGAATATTGCTTAACCTGAAAAGTCAGTTTGTATGGGGGGAGTGTTTCCTCTTTTATTCCCACCCCTCACCCTGAATCCCTGCTCTTGCTCTAAGTGTGTAACTGTTGCACCTTAAATTGTCAGAATCCGGTCCCTGTAGAGCAGTTAAAAAGACTTTGAGGTCTTAAAAAACCAGAGTTCATCTCTGATATTCAGCCAGGAAACTTAACAAAAAGTGAAGAACTCTAAACAGAGTTTGGTGTATTTGTGGCTGCTCCTCAGGAAGCCAGGAATTAGTTCTGTTGAGTTTCAGTTCAGTGAGTGGGGACTACGCAGTCAAAGCTCCTTTCAACACATTGATAGACTTTGGGTTTTCTGTACATGAACCCTCACCTGGACAGGGAGTCCAGCACAATGAATCAACCATGTGTGGCTGGTTGTGTGGTAATCTGTCCAGTAGTTTTTGCGTAATCGTGCCTATAACAGACAAACAAACCAACAGATCATAACCTAACCTCCTTGACAGAGAAGAATTGGAGACCTGTTGAAACAACTGGCGTAGAAACATTGGAATATGGCAAATTTGATAAAATAACTTTTCAGTATTACAAATTGTTTTAAGTCAGCAAAAATTAATAACTATGAATACACCAAATCAAGAATTAAATACAACACACACACACATCAAACCCCACTTTTTCATTGACCTCACTTTTACTGTACATACGCACAGTAAAAGTGAGGTTTAAATCATGATAAAAACA
Source organism: Hippoglossus hippoglossus (assembly GCF_009819705.1). Classification (NCBI taxonomy): domain Eukaryota; kingdom Metazoa; phylum Chordata; class Actinopteri; order Pleuronectiformes; family Pleuronectidae; genus Hippoglossus; species Hippoglossus hippoglossus. Next base: position 21,585,661 of record NC_047165.1, on the reverse strand, counting down.
TACATTCAAAACGCTCTCGCTCTCGATCTCTCTATCAAACACACACAAACACACACACACATATATACACACACACATTCAGGCGGTAGCTCTTCTAATCCTGAGCCTGTTATCTGCTGTTCTCAGCCAGCGGCGCTGCTGTCACAACGACTAATGGACTTCAAAAGAGTGAAGAATGATGACCACCCGCACAAATGGGCCTGCCAGATACAAGATAGGGTATTAGAGCAGCATTTCAAACTGGGAGATTATTTATTTCAGGCTGCTGGTGGAAATATGAACATATGCGGCGATGTTAACTACACAGCTGTCTTGTCTTGTATCGTGGAAAAGGGCAAACTGGAAACTGCTGTTACGCCACTAGACAGACACTGCTGGAGGTGTCCTGGTTAAAAGCGTGGAATGACACTTAACAAAGCAGACCTGTCACTTGTGATTTATATACTGGAGGAACTTGGGGGGTGTGCAGCGGAAGTTTGACGATGAGTGAGTCCGATTTGATACTGTGACTTCTCCAAATTCTCTTCTCAAAAAGATCCATCTGATTTCAAGTTGGGTCTAGTTAAGACTAGTGTAGGGTTAAGCCCACCAGTGTGCTGAGATACTGTACACACCAAGTATTGGATATCAGTGTCCAGCATCACAAGCATAGAGATACTTCTTGATCACAGCTCATTAATAACCTCGTTACTTAGTATTTTTTTAGCTCAATTTTTCAACTTAAAAGAAAAACAGCATTTTTGTTGTCTTGTAGTAAAACTTCAGTATTCTTCTTTACTTGTATCTGTCAGTGCTCATAACTCAACTGTTCCTGCACCTCCGAGCCAGCAGAGATTTCAAGGACAAACAGTCCTTTATGTTGACATCGCTCAGTTCTGACAACAATAAAAACAAACTGGATTTACCATAAATCTGTTGTTAAGTCTTCAGTCTTCATAATTCTTTTTTTTACATGAGATACAGCAATTGTAAACAAATGGATGTATAGTGGGTTAGGCCATTTTTAGTCTGTAACTATAAACTATGCGTTATTATTATTTTCTATATAATGATGGATAAAGAACAACTTTGAGCAACTACATTATTTTTATATAAATTAATCCCATGATATTTTTGTATCAAAAGCATTTACTATGGTTATTATCATTATAACTTTAATGATAATTTTCACAAATTACCTAATAGCTTATTGAACATCTCTATCATCTGTGGTGCTTTTATGCCAGTGGATAGTAAAATAGAAACCTTTGTACAAATAAATACAGTGAAATGTGTATACAATTACTTTCATAAGAAATGGTTTAATGTCTGCTCTTGCTGTCCCATAGACGGTGTATAAAGATGGACGATGCGTCTCCACTTCCTCCCACTCTCCAGAAATGAGATCAAAATATCCCGGAAGCGAAGCGAACACTGCCATCTTGTCAATTGGAGCTGGAGTCTGCGTATCTGCAATCGGGGGATAGAGCCGGTGTACTGAGCTCCTACAGATACAAGCACTCGACCAATCACGTGTTTATCAATCAAGATTCTTTACCCCGTTTTCATAAAAATCAACTATTTAAAACCAAAGTTACTGAAAAAACTACCACATGAACTCATATCAATGTGATAAAAACTATGTAAAATGACAGAAACCCTCTTTGAGGAGCCACCAGGGGGCAAGTGAGACGCTTTGGCCTTAATTGTGGGGAGCTGTCATGTCGACCATCTTTATATACAGTCTATATTCTTGTTTGACACCCATCTGTATGTGACACCACTGTGTTTTATGCCAATTTATGGTGACATTGGAAGTTTGTATGCAAATATACAATAAAACAGGTTGCTTTTAGATTTGTATGTAAATATGTTGTGACATATATGGTGATAAAGGGACCTTTTATGCAAATCAATACTAACATTTATGTTGACAGTGACAAATGTCTGGTGACAGTTTTTATGTGTTTATGTAGAGGGACATCAGCAGTTCATATGCACATACTCAAGGACAGGGAGTTTATGGCAATGTATGGAGAGGTGAATGTTTATGAGGATGAAAGTGGGAGTTGAATAAATGCTGGAGCCAGTAAACAGACAATCACAGGCGAAGGATACTGGTCAGTTTGCGGCCGTCTGAAGCTCTCCGGTAGGTGGGCCTCATACAGCTGTTTGGCCCTGCAGTTGCCCATGTCCACCATACTCTGCAAGAAGAGAAGTAGAGCGGGAAAGAAAGAGAGAAAGAAAGTAATGCTGGAGAGGTAATTGGTAAAACGCTTTCAAGAACGTGTCACATGCGGCGAGTTCTTTCATACATCACATTTGCATTTAACTCAATTTAACCCCGCTGACTCAGTCCCGTGCGCGCTCGCTCACACACAAACACTCAGCGTGAAAGACACACCGGCCGTATGTGTCAAGGCTAAATTAAGAGGAGGGTGATAAATGGGGGGATGATAGGAGAAGTAGAGGAGACGGAGTCGGAATAATCAGCCATCCAGAATTAATTAGTCATTGAAAACAGTGATTAACATTCAGAGTGAGACCCTTTCCACTCACACTGCGCTGATGGATCGGGCTCTGCCATGAAGAAACACACGCATACCTTTATCCTGCTGCACACATGCACGCCGACTGGATGATTAAATAAATTACTGGCGTGCGCCGGTGAGTTTCACTGGCACACACTAGAAAATGTTTTGTGCAATTCATTCAATGAGGCATGTAAGTCATTGTAGCACCTATACATTTACTACAGTACTCGATGTTCCCTATGCCCGTGTACACGTGTAACTGAGTATATGCATGTCACAAATCATACTAAACACCTCATCTCACATTTGGTTGTGTGTGTGTGTGTGTGTGTGTGTGTGTGTGTGTGTGTGTGTGTGTGTGTGTGTGTGTGTGTGTGTGTGTGTGTGTGTGTGTGTGTGTGTGTGTGTGTCTTAACTTACATAGACATGTCATTGTTAAAGATATAACAGGGTGTATGGGTATTGTAATGTTTTCAATACGTTTGTGTGTCACAGATACAAGGTCCATGTTCAACGCCAAAAACAACATCAAACAGTGTAAAACTAAATTAACCTGTTTTTAAATGAAACTCTCTCACTTTTATCTATTTCTTTCTACAGTTGTATTAGCGGCGAATATATTTCTCCACACTTGGTTCCCATCATGCTTTAGGTGATGTGAACGATGATGTAAATCAGTGCAATGTAAAATCATACAGCATTAGCTGCTAGCAGCTCCTGTTGTAACCTCTTTTGATACTTATTTTATTTTTTCCAGCCTTATTTTATTTTAACAGCCTAGAACTACAAAATCAAAGACACTGTTATCAGTGGTCTTCTCCTTTATGTAGAGAATGGTTTAAATTCACAAATGAAAACCGAGCAGCAGCACTGAGAAGTAGAGAGAACATAGCTACCCTGTGGATCATCGTGGAATCCTTTCTTCTTTTAAACACATATGTTCTCATTCCATGCGGATGTGATCTATCTGTGTGTTTATACCTGGATCTGCTCAGATGTCCACTGGTCCAGATTGACAGATTTGACTCTGGAGATGTGGACGCCCAGGTTGCGGTGAATTCCGGCACAGCGGATACACATGAACACCCCGAGGTTCCATGACGCCCATCGAGGTCCTGAGAAGAGGGATAGAAAGAAAGAGACAATTCTGCTTTAAAGCTGTTCTGCTTAAAATGTATTATCAAAATAATTTTTTTTATAAAATTAAATAATACTAGCCCATTTAGACTAACTGAGACTATATGGATTCAGGGCTCTCATATCCAGTGCAAGGCGATGTAAAGTGTGATATAAGTGTCAGATTGTCTTCTCACATTCACTTGCATAAGCACAAGATTTCCTCTGCAGAGAAGCTCTACTACCTGGTAAATCCAACATTTTTCTATTAATCTGCCAAGGTGCAAACACACCCAACTTTTAAATGGAAGGGGAGACAGCACTCTAATTGGTTTATTGCATGTTTGGCCCCTAACACACTGATGATATTTTATAAAGAGACTTAGTGCAACCCTGTTGAAAAACGACTCGAAAAAGTGGATTTGGACACGTCCTAAATGCACTTGTGCTTGCACCATGTGCTTAGACCCTGCAATGAAACTGTTAAAATAGAGTCCTAAATTCAGGATGAGATGGAACAGCAGGAAGTGATGAATTAACACTCAGCCAAGAAATGAAAAGGCAAGGGAGCAACCATTATTCTCTCCGAGCCTCTAAACCCCAGCATTGTCCTTTGAAAGTGTGCTTTTATAAATCAAAGGTCACTAAAGTGTTGAGTTGCAAAGTACAGTTTTCAAATACTTTGTGTCTGGGTTCTAGTGAGTCGGGGGAACCTTTCATTACAAACAAACATTACGAAGAACTGGTGTTTTCCACCAAAGCTGCACAGAAAAAGAAAAGTGACCCATCCACAGAAACTCCAGCTCAGAGGTCACATATTGAACAAACTGTTTGACTGACAAGGGATTTCCGTAGAGTGCAGTCGAAGCAGGTTCACTATCAGAGTCAAACCAAAGCTCAATAAGCTATTATAACAGATACAATCCAAACATGACGAAGATTTAAAACCCTTACTTCAGTGAAATTGTCTCAGTTGAGAAACTTAGTTTGATATTTCAGGACGTACACACACTTATCCTAAGACCTTTTGCAGACATTCTTATCGAAATTGCTTGGGAAGTAATATTCCAACTCCCTTTAATACATCTTAATGGGATTTTATAGTGGAGGAGCAAAGTGTGGTTTGTTTGTATCATTTAATTACATTTCTTTTGGTTTAAAAAATATTTTCTCTATAAAAGTGCAAGTGTGCTTTAAGTTATCAGTAAAGCAGCAAAATAAAGTGTGCAGACATATCTTGTCTTATATATTGTCTTATTCTCATTCATTACCAATTACTTTTATTTAGTGATTAATAGCTTTAATTAACTGTCACAATGATTAAAAACCTATTTCCCAATTTGATAGGTACTATAATATCCTTTTAGCTCAATGAAAGCAGCAGACTCCAATAACCCCGAATTTCAAAAGCTCAAGGGTCATTTCTTAACCCAATAAATGAATCCACAAAAATCTGAAATAAAAATAAAAAAACAACAGGAAAATTGCCACATTCATCCACATTGTGTGATATTGGGACAGGGTGATCCTGTTCTTTCATGACACAGTTTCAAAAAACAACTTGATCTTGGAGTATATGTGATAATGACATAGAGACCAAACTCCAAAAATAACCAACATGTGGTTACATAAAAAGCTTTGAAAGAGCACAAGGCCTTGAGATGCACAGAACCAGAAGAAGTGAAGAACCTCCAGGCAGAAACAGACAAGACTTTAATTCTTGTTGACACACAAATGTGCAATGTCTGTTAAGAGAAGGGATGGAAATTTTGAATCATCCCACAAGCTAAACATTAACACACTCATGGAAAGGGCTGTGCGAAGGGACCGAAATCTGACTTTGCAAACTATGCTTGGTACGACCAAATGTGTTCGTGGAGGGGGTTTATACTTAATTTTTTCCAAAAGAAATTCATACATGCAGATTATCTGCTTCTAGAATTAGAGTTCATAGCATAGTTTTTTTTTATTTGAGACAAGTAATTAAAACAATAAGAAATAATAATAACAATCATCATTAGTATGATAATAATTGTTATTATTATAAAAAAAAGATGTACCATAAACATCACAAAAGCATATAACTAATAATAAAAAATACCATCAATTTAAAAAGGGGTGTATAGAAATATGACATAGAGATTGGATATTGCAGGTGTAGGTCTGTTTAAGACAGTTGTTTTGGCTCAAGGCCGATTTGGCTGTGATCATCATCTTCATTACCATCTGACATCAGACGCCTCACGAAAGAGGAGCAGTTCCAGCCATCACATTATAAAGGTTAGGGTGCTATGGCAAGTAAGGTAAGTAAGTTTATATGTATAACACAGATGCTTTCCATGAAAAACGTAAAAAAAAAAACGTAAAAAAAACGTAAAAAAACACAATGTTAAAGTATGTGAATTAAAAAATCCTGATTCAGATCAACACTAAAATGTATTGGGTTCTTTCCTGATCTATATCACATCCCTCCACCAAGTAAAAGAAAAAAAAACTAATTTTTGCGCAATCTTGCTTACAATAATACAAACATACCAACCGACAGGGGTAAAAGAAAATTACCTCCATGGCGGAGGTAAATGCACAATACACTTCTAAAAGACAAGCTATAACCCAAGAAACTTCAAGAAACTTCAAAAAACAAATTTCAATAACAACTGTAGTTGCCCTTAATAGGAAAGAGGTTCCCATCCCTGATACACCAAGTATGAAAAAACTCTTGCTCTGCCAGATCTCCATGGGGATAAATAGGGGATGGCACAGGAATGACAGTCAAATCATTTTAATGGACTAGTGGCAACAGTCCCTCAGCCCGATCTTTGGCTCTGTCCCTATCCACACCATGAAGCTTACTATCTGTCAATTTGATGGCTGAAAGCGTCTTTTAGGATAGAAAGTGCAAAAGGATCACATTTTATGGATCCAGGCTGCATAGCGGTGGTGAGTTGGACAGGGTTGGATAGCAACTGCACGCAGTCCAGTGGGCTTGTCGTCTCGGGTAAGAGCATCAGTGTGTTTATGCAATGGCACTAATGCACTAGACGGCCTAAAGAGGTATTAAGGTGGATGACTGAGTGTTAAGCCTAAATCAAGCAGCTCAGCCATTGTAAGCTGGACTCTATCTGCTGGAGATCTATCAGTATGGATTGGACTTCACTTTGGTTTGCTCTCTCTAATGCATCACCATCTCAGCTGAGTTCTCATCCATATGCAGCGCGTACACACACAGTGTGCATACCCACACATTGCAAGTTCATGTATGTATAGGCTGGAAATCCATTTTTGGTACAATGAAGATCCACCGTGAGACCTTCTTCACAGTGGGTTTTGTAAAGGAATATTATTAGGGATGTTACAAGCTTATGTTTTCCCTCAAGTGTGTCTGTTTGTTAGCAGGATTAGGCAAGAACTACTGAACCAATTATATTGAAATGCTGGGTTATGGGCCAAGGCAGAGCCCATTAATGTTTGGAGCAGATTTAATTAAGGGAGGGGATCTAGGATTTTTTTCCCACTTTCTTTAACATTTTGACATTTTTGTGAATTTCTCAAGAAATAATTCAGAGATCTTAATATAATGAACAGACATACTTATAAAGGACTGATATTTATGAGTTTGTGCAATTTGATGCAGCTTGATTGAATTTAAAGGGACTGTTGGACCTTAGCAGAGGTGTGCGCTCTACTGAGTGCCATTCTAGTATTTTCATCGCTGTTTGATTGTCAGCAGGATTATGCAAAAACTACTGAACTGATTTTATTGAGACTTTGTAGAATGATGGGGCGTGGGCCAAGAAAGAACCAATTAGCTTTTCACCTTCTTTAACATTGCGAGATAAGGTGTTAGCCTTGGCCGGAGGAACGCACTCTCCAAATGGCCTTCACTGTAAATATACAGTTGTCTATTGTAGAAAGACATAAGCCTCTGGCCTTCATCTGTGTCTCACATGCTCAAGTATGCTTTAGTGTTCCCACCAACCAATCAAACTTTTGTCTGGGATGATACTGGTGAGTACCAGGGTCAGTGAATGATGACCAGCAGCCTCTTTGGTAATCTAAATGGTCCACTGTCTTGGCGGCAGCCAGATGTCAGAAGGTTTATGCAAATGTGTGTAAATGTTCAAGTGTTCGGCTTTCCTGTACAGATTTAACTGATTAACAGAGGTAGATCTCTGCTGTGGAATTCCAAATACTTTCTCATAAAAACCCGTAAACAGGGTGGCTGTTTCTTGTTTTATCAAGACATTATCAATCCAAAATACATACTAGAGACCGTATCCTCTCACTGTGCCTTCACTCCGAATGATCTGAAAACAAAAAAACTAAAAAAACTGTGACATGTATCTTACTGACCAACTTTATGTAAACTGGGATTATGTATATTTTTACACGTCATCAAGTATAATGCTTTACATAAAAACAAGGTGTAAATGACGATGTTTAGAGTCGAATATGAATGTCGGGGCTTACAGACACTTGGATGACACCACAGGAGCAGTATGGAGGTATTTTCTGTATTTTTTCAGTTGTTTTTTTAAGTTTAAAGACGTGGTCCCCAGTAAATGAAATTGAAAACTTAAACACTTCCCTCACCCCTCCATCTGCAGTAGGAGTAGATAATGAGTGAATTTAAATTCGGCAAACTGTTCCTTTAAGGTCCAAAGAACAGCTGAACCTTTTGAATCCCTAGGTCGGCCAATTCTATTTAAAATCGTAATATTGCTACTTGCTTGTGCAGCACACATTTTTCATCTAAACTTGACTTAAATGCTTTTTTTGAGTGATGTAAATAGCTGATGTGAAAAGAGTGACAGAGAGAGAACCGCTCATTTGAGGTTAATTAGGTCAGCAGTCTACAAATTGGCACTGGTGCATGTGTTTGCATTCTCTCTCTCTCTCAAGTACACACACACACATGCACACACACACGCACTTTTTCACAATTTCAAGCACTTTCATGAAGGTAAATTTGAGCACATTCTGCAGAGCGCTATAAAAAAGCACCTACGCCTGAGCACACACATCAATGTATAAACAAACTGATGCATAAAGACACACACACACACAGCAATAAATGAAGACCTTCATAACATGAAGACAATATCACAAACACAGCTTAATAAATGTGCATAAATATTCACCTATATCTATTCAGGCAAACTCACACAGACTGAGAGAAACAAACAGAGTCATCTCAGCTGAGAGACACACAGACACACACACACCCTGAAGCCTTGGTGACTGACAGCGGAACCTTCCAACTGGGAGCGGGGGGATTGTGGGGGGGCAGCTAGCCGAGCATGAAATTAAAGCCCCAACTGTCAACCTGAGGACAGTCAGGACGACGACTGAGGTGCGTGTATGTGCCTTTGTGTTTGATGAGATGCGATGGTGGTGGCACACCATGGGGAGGTGACCAGAGATGTGAGGTGAGGTGTTCCACTCCTCCGTACAGATCAATCTGGGAGATCTGGTGGTAAATTCTGCATGGCACATGCCGACGGACAATTGGTATAAAAACACTTTGAGGCAACTAACACGTATGTAAAACAAATGAGGACCATCTGAATTTACTGACGTGATTCCTGCAAACTCATTAGATTATTATTTATTAGTTGGAACAAATATCTGTGGCCAGAGTGAAGACACAAACTTTTAAGCTTTTAGGCTGAAAGCGGCAAACTCTGGGGATATAAACCATCTGACTTGACTCATTCAAAATCCTCCGGGACCAATAACACTGCAGCCTTTATCTGCTCTGGACCACAGCAGCCAGAAATCCATGTGGGCTACTGTCACAACCATGATTCTAGCTTCTTTTATTTGAATCATTTTTTTCATTATGGTTTTTCATAAGGTTTTCATAAATTTCTATAAGAAAGTACAACTTCGTCTTAACGTCTTCTTGTAAAACATCTTAAAGTTATAATTTGGCTTTATGAAACCAATTAAATTATTTTCCATTGGACTTCTAGGAATATGAAATGTTACAGCTGAGTGGTGCCACAGTCAAGAAAAGAAAATAAACCAACCCTGCTGAAATTCAGCGGAATTCTCCTTTACAGAAGGTTAACAACATCCATTTCCTAATTTAAAAAAATGCCTTCTTACTAAATCATTCGAAGGCTGCCAAGATTCTACAGCAGCGACTGGAGAAGAGTGACGGCAGGACACTGAGGAGGAAATAAAGAAGAGCTGTGTTGCTCCCTGCTGGTCCATCAGTGTGATTCAGTGTGAGCAGTGAGGAGGAGGAGGAGGAGGAGGATAAGAAACATTATCACAGGTAATACAGACTGAGACAGACACAGGGGGAGAACAAGTCTACTTTCCACAAGTAGCTTGTTTCATTATTAGATAAATGATTCAACCTGCAGAGAAGATTTAGAGTCTTTTGTTCTGTTTAGCATTTTAATGTCTCACTCACTCACACACACACACACACACACACACACACACACACACACACACACACACACACACACACAGCAGAAACAATAGCTGAACTGATAAAGTGAAGATAGGATTCCATCTGCTGGTGAAAGAGGGTAGTGTAGGAGATTCACCCAGTATAAATTAAGAGATTATTATTTTATTTTTTATTATCATATAAATTGCATCAAAAGATCCCAACCACCGATGAAATGATCCCATTAACGACACTGTCTGTGTATCCAGACTCTGTTCAAGCATGTTTATAGTGTTGTCCAAAAACTATAAACACACTGTTGTGCTGCTCCCTCAACATTTTAGTTTATTTAGATTCAATCCCTCATTAAATTGCACTCAAAAGAGCACCAAATGTGTATATATCCGCAGCTGTGTGTGTGTGTAGTCGTTTATGTTACCTCTTCAGGACCTTTTCTACCATAAATATTGACCTTGTCAGGACCAGCAGTCCACATGGGGACCAAAGCACAGTCCCGATGAGACAGAATGTCTTTTCTGGGGTCCTGGTTAGTGTTGGGTATGAATTGGTCATGGTTCAGGTTAGGGATAAGGTTGTGTTTAGGCTGTCACAGTGAATGGATGTCAATGCAAAATCCTAATAATGCTCCTAATGAGGAGTAATAAGGATCCTAATAAAATCCTAATAGGAATAGCTGCACAAACCTGAGTGTGCGCATGTGTGTGTATACACAATGAAGTGTAGTGCTGTATTCAATAGTTTGAATGTCTGTTTGAATGGGTGAATGTGACTCTTAGTGTAAAGCACTTGGAGTGACTAAATGCAGTCAAGTTATCATTATTACTTCACACTTACATTTATGCAACAGGAAAGAATGGGTTTGAAGTGAAGTGACACAAACGAGGCAGTGAAGGTAGAAAATAGTCTGTTAATCAATTAACTGTGGCAGAAATGCTTTAGCTCTGTTCTAGCTTCTCAAGCTTGAAATATGGCTATGCATTTCTTTGTGTTGTGTTTTATCAAGGATTTCAATAAACATTAGTACCAACCCTGAAACTGCACATGTTTTAAACGATAAATGACAAAGATTTCCATAAAATTCACTTAACAGTTGGAATAAAAAACGGTTTATGTGACGGTAAACTGAAGCTTCTCGCTGTGCTAACTGTCCTCTGCAAAACTAACCTGTCCTTCACACCTTTCAAATCTGTACGATTAAAAGGTGTGTGTGCAAACTTTTGGTCCACCCCAGCGTTATTGTGTGTACGTGCATGTGTGTGTGTGCTGGGGCCAGTCTTTCATGTGCGTGACAGCAGAGAGGCACCAAGACCAAGGACAGGTTGTCAAAGCTCTGAGTGGCCTGCAGGCCAAGATCTGCTGTGCCAGCACAGAGGAGGGCATGTGCCAGCACAAAGCACCCCCTGCCACAAATCATAGCACTGACATACTGTGTGTGTGTGTGTGTGTGTGTGTGTGTGTGTGTGTGTGTGTGTGTGTGTGTGTGTGTGTGTGTGTGTGTGTGTGTGTGTGTGTGTGTGTGTGTGTGTGTGTGTGTGTGTGTGTGTGAAGAGTTGGAGTCAAATTGTTGAAAGGTCTGTGTTTAAACCAGAGGTGAAAATTATAGTCTGGACTCTTAGTAGTGGATGGACTGAGATGCCAGGGAGGACAGTAGAGTAGAATTGGAATCGATAAGGACTCAATTTCTCTCTCTCTCTCTCTCTCGCACACACACACACACACACACACACACACACACACACACACACACACACACACACACACACACACACACACACACACACACACACACACACACACACACACACACACACACACACACACACACACACACACACACACACACACACACACACACACACACACACACAGAAAATGTCGGGCAGTGTGTGTAGACAGGAGACGAGTGTGAGGGTGGAATTACAGTTGGGACTAAGGTGAGTCACCACACTGCAGTGGTCAGAGCCGGCCAGCCCCACCCAGGCATACTGACAGCAGCAGGCAGTGTGGAGCTAAAGGACACATAATGTTTGGTCATGCCAAACCCTAAAACCAACTGATCAATCAAATCACAGCCCAGTAGACACTGGCCATGGAGTGAATGCTTGCTTGAAAAAATCAATAAGGGCTAACACACAGAGACTCTGGTGTGTTTGCAGTGAATCCAGAGGAGACAGCCATGTTCCTACTCTGAGGGAGACAACTTCACAAGGTCCACTGACTGTACACATGTTCATGTCTGAAAAGCCAAGCCGTTTTTATCATTGCAGTGAAACAAGGGGAACTGTTTTCTTAGCTAAAAACGTTGTAACCCATATTATCTCTGATTGTCCATTAAAAAAAATGTGTTACTTAAAGCTACACTATGTAACTTTTACTGAGCAATAGCGCCCTCTGCAGCCACACGTGGTGATTAATTCTGTTGGGCTCTGTGTTTGAGCGATGAAGTGTTTCTCAAAAAGAAAAAAGTAAGCTTGTGTTGAGTGGACTGTGAAGTCCCACTCACTGAACTGGAACACAGCTGAACAGTGGATATTACCCATGATCCTTGGCTTCCTGTACCAGAGGAGCTGTATCTACAGTTCAGTCTTACACACGTCTCACAGGGGAAAACACCTGCTCACCAAAGTTACACATAAAACCAGAGTGGTGAGGAGGTGGGAATGAAAGCATCTCCATTCTCCGTATTTCAAGTCATTGAACCATCAAACTCATTTTGAAGCTGCTGTTTTGTGCTTAAAAATAAGTTCCTCCTCTGGAGCCGCGATCACACATGGATCACAGCAGACATTTGGGCTAAAAACATTGTGTAAATTCAATGTTTTGAGTTGAATTTGAATGCCGGGGCTTACGGACACTTAGATGACACCACAGGAGCAATTTTACTATTTTTTCTGTTGTTTTTTTACATTTCAAGAATCAGTCACCATTTACTTCAATTGAATTGGATTTGGCTGCAATGCTGTTTACCCCTGAAACTCCAAAGGTGTTTTGTGGACTCAAACACTTCACCCACCCCTCCATCTGCATAGTGTTGAGTAGATAATGAGTGAATTTTCATTTTTCAGTGAACTATCCCTTTAAGTATGATCTTGGAGTGGGTAGAATGCCACAAAAGTGTGTTCATAAGGTGTCAACTTAAAAACATAATATATATAAGATATACAGAAGATCTACAGTATTAAGTTGATGTGTGATGATATTTATCGGTAACATCTACCTATGTCTTCCACTTTGCTATGAAGAGAGTGTTGACTTGCTGGTAGGACGTATCTAACAATGATAAATAAATATAAGACTGATGACACAGTGAAACTACTGGCAGATCTGCAATGTCGCTGAGAAACATCACCATCATATTTCCACAGAACGGAGAGATCTTCTTTAATTAACCATGCATAAGTGAGAAAGATCCTGGGAGCAGAGAGCAGTTTAACCAGAAAACTGTGGAGACCCAGACTTAACATTAATTATCTACAGGTGAATAAAATGCACCATGTCTGTCAACAGTCGACTAAACCTTCCATTTCCTGCAGCTCATCAAACGCCCGTACAGCCCTCATCCACACACACTCATGTTACCTGATCAGACTTCTCGGTGCAGAGCGGGGCGTGCCAAGGCTGTTGCTTTTTTGAAAAGTCAAATTGGAACAAATTCGTACTGACATCTAATCAATTTCAAATTAATTGAAACGCAAGCCACATAGTGAGGTGGAGCGGGTTCAACCTCACTAGAGGTCTTGTAAACATCTGTGTTTGTGTTCAGAGTCTCAATAACACTTGATTATTCTTGTTACCATTATTACTATTATTATCAAGATTATATTAAAATTGTGGCTGGATTAGAAAATTGCATCCTTCCTTTCAAATTGCAAATTTGATCAATTAATGATTCACTGCTCTCAATGTAGCTCTTGGGGTTGGAAACTGCGAGCAAGTTCCCGATGCTACCTGAGGCTGACCAGCGGCCAGTTTGATGAGCTGCTATCTCGGGTTGGTGCCGGATCTGTCTCCGGCGAGATTTATTCTCAACACCAATTGGTTTTCAAAATATTGTTTCACCTGAATTTTTGTTCATAATATTTGAACACCAGCAATTTCAGAGCTTCGCATCACGTCATTCGCACCAGGCAACATTCAAAATTCATCTTTGTACTGTCATTGGGTGAAATATTAGCTTTGCGTTTGTTGTGAAGGGACAAATAATACTCGGTCACACATACGCAAATGTATGAGTGACGAACTTTACGCTCCTGTTCACTTCCAATCTTTGTGAGCGACGGGCTAATAAAACCTTCTCTTCCTGTGGCGAGGCAAATCGTAGCACAGCTTCACATGAAGGTCAACTTTAGGGAATTTTGACCTGCGATATACACGATGTATACTGTGATGTGTACATCTGTGTATTCAGCCATCTACATCAATATGTTTGTATGAGTAAATAAGTAATCATCTCACAAATCGTTCAGTTTCTACTGCTTTGGTATGATTTTTACAAAACTATTAGAGTTGACCTAAGTAGCACTGTAATTCTAAATAAATAATTATTAACTGACAATAAACAAACAGCCTTAATAAGAGATACATCTGAGATTTGTGAGTTAACTATTCTATCACCACTTGCACTTGAAACTGACTTTGTGATTGTCACTTTCAATGTGAAAATACACAAAGAAATAAAAGCAATTGATATTCTTTTACATTTTTTGTAAGACTGTAATTTATTCACTAACCCAAAGACACTGAACTCTGAGGGACTCCAGACTTTCTGCAGAGATTCTCCTGGCAACCCTCTAATAATTACTCCTGAGAATGTCCAAATGAGCTCATGTGAGAACACAGCAGGAGATCCTCCGCAGGATTGACTGCTGATGAGGTTTGTTTTTTGATGCAAAACGTCAAAAAACAAAAAGAATACAAAAAGCAGTGCCATACATGTAGAAGACATCAATGAAGATGTCAAGAGAACTTTTGGAGATACAAAAAGTGATTTCCACAGCAGAATCTAAGCGTTACGTCCTGTTGCAACACCCCTCACCTGAAGGCTCTGGAGATTTCTTTGTTGTTGTGAACGCGTCTAAGCAGAGAATCTCCTGCTGCGTTCTTTTGTGTCTGGAAGGCGAAGACGTTTTCAGGCATGAATTGCGACGATTGGTTTGTTCATGTCTAAATACAACTCAAGTTAACTAGGTCTTATGTGTTAAACTTATTCAACACAAGAAAAAACACATGAGCTGATTCTAACCTTCAGACATTTGTCTTTTGAGCATTTTCACAGATATCCATCTATCATTTGTATAAAAATAGCTGTGACACCGTCAACATGACTCATAGCCAATGGCTGGATGCTGCTGCTTTATGACTAACATAAGTAAACAGGCCTCCGGCTGCACTGTCACTGACTGATGGAGCAGCAGATCCGACTTAAATGTAGCTCATCAGAGACAAACAGGTAAATGACATGATGAACAGCTGAGATCATCTATAGTCTGAATAAAGAATCAACAGTGACAGGAAGGAGATGGGATGAAATATTCATCTCTGTGGGAAAATGAGTTACTGAGTCACACGCTGAATTGGAAATAAATCAGCCTTAGACTTAAAGGTGCAGTGTGTAAGATTTAGGTGAAAGGGATCTATTGGCAGAAATTGAATATAAAATATTCCAAGTGATGTTTTCACTACCGTGTAATCACCTAAATTGTATGAATTATTGTTTTCTTTATCCTAGAATGGCCCCTTTATATTTAAATACTTTATATTTACATCAGGGGGGGTCTCTGGAGGCCGCCATTTTTTTTACAGTAGCCCAGACTGGACAAACTAAATACCTTTTGAGTTTTTATGATAACTGAAGGCTACCAGAGGTTCTCTTTCATCTTTGGAAGGGGAGGTGAGGTGAGGGGTATTCAGCTGCAACATGCAACTTCACCACTAGATGTCACTAAATTCTACACACTGAACCTTTAACTTTGACCAATCATGTAATGAAATATGAACAATAAGAGATTTACAACTGTTGTGGCTTAAATGCTGCATACATCAGCTCCATCATGCAGCGTAAGAAAATTATGCAATTAATAAAACACAACATAAACATTATAAAACATTTCCTTCCTCATTCTGTGTTCATTGACAACCGGAATAGTGCTCAGTCAGAAAGATCTTTTATTTTGTGAATCCGTTTAAAATCTTAAACCTGCTATGTTGAATTTTGCTGTCTTTACTTGAACAAAGACCTATATCTTCTACATATCTTGGCACAGAAATTTCTGTAGGATGTTCAAAGTGTTGACACTATGTAGCCAAAGCAGAAACCAGAAGGGGGACGGAGAAAGAAAAGGGAAATGCAGGCCTGACGACCAAGATAAAATAAGTCACAGGCCCTGTTCCGACATTTACATGAATATTTGTCCAGGGTGATCACAAGTGGACAGCTCTGAGTTTTTCAATTCACACTTGGCATTAAAATGTGTTTCCACATGTGAAAAATAGAAAACTTAATATGTTGCAATGTTGTAATAGCAATAACGTCTGAACATATTGGCGAGAGGACGTCAGTTCTACGTGGCCCCGGACGCATTTGTGTTCCCACGGCTAAAAGAATGTGGCCACATAGTGTCCCACAGCACCTATGCTCAGATCTCAGGATGCATTTGGTTGCATTCAGACCTGAACTTAGAGCTGAAAACCTGTAATCAGATCACTCAGGATAGATGTTAATACCAGGTCTGAACACGGCTATAGAACAACTAATGATAAGCAGTCCACGCATTATTAACTAGGTAATTAACTACATTCAGCAGTAAACACACATACACATACACACAATAATATACAGGAGCTCTGCTCCACAAGTGCTATTAACCATCTCAAATGACTCATTCTCGTGCAGCACAACGTTGTTCGAGCCGAACAACAAACACAGCCGTTCACTTACCATATTATTGAATCAGGCTTTCATTATCAAATGACCATTTCAATTGTGAAACTCATATTGATTCACATGCATATCATTGCATCATGTCACGTCAACCTGATCCCAGCAACAAAGGAAAGCCAGGTTTCTGTTGAACTGCAGCCAATTCAAACACTGGACATTTATGCTCCATTTAAACATACAGCTAATTCAACACATTTATTGGTAGACACTTGGACAATAGATACATAAATAATAACTGATCAATAAATACAGGCATTGAACTATAAGTTGCAGAAGATTGTGATCAAAAAACTAACTACGGCTCAAGAATTCCACGCTTTCTCCTCTGCCAACCAGAGTGTGTTTGAGTGACAGCAGCATGAAGCTGCAGCATAAAACACCAGCAGGAGAAAGTGAGCAAACTTGCAATGTAGAGTTCCTAGGCAGACAGCATGTTGTTAGTGGTATTAAAGAGTAATGCAGCGTTCATGCACACTTGGGAGTGTTCACACATTATTCCTAGGTGGATAGCATGAGTGCTAACCTTGTTGTCACATATCTTGAATTTGCTATCTGTGTAGTTCAGATACAAACAGTGTGTACCTGTGTGGAGATTGTATGTTCTCTAGTCAACATAAACACACAAAAACACACAAATATATCAAAAACATAAAATACACAATCCACATTACATATTATGATATTATATTATTATTATCATATATTTTATATTAGTACAAAAGAGAAAATTTGACCAGAAAAAAATGTCCAAGGCTGTGGTAAATGGTTTTCAGACTCAGTCACTCAGACAGTTTAAACAATATGATGTGGACGAAACATACGGAGCTCATGCCAAACCCAAGTGGCATCTGCAGGGACTCTAACATAATGATCAATATGTTGCAGGTAACAGCTGATTAGTTATCTGTAAACAAATGTTAGCACTGCCCTTAGCCCAGTGAATGTTTGTCTGGTCGATTGTTAGGCCAAGATGCAGGACAAGGTGGGTGGTTATATTTGTGATGTAGAGAAGAGGGAGGATTCAGCAGGAAAGGGAAGGTGAGCTGCTGTGAAGAGTTTGAAGCTCTTGTGCTGTGTATTCCAGCTCAGTGAGACCATCTGCTCAGCCTATGACAGAACACTGACCTCACTGACTCATGCAAGATTTGATTGGCTGACTTAAAGTAAGGTCTACGTCTGCATATTACCAGTTCACTATAGATTCCTGACTATATCGTCAGTGAGATGTGCAAACAGGCAGGGGCCAGAAAAACGACCCTAAATGACTGATCAACATAAAAAAGGTTGTTTATGAATACTGCATCTCTAAGAAGTAATGACTGATGATTATCACAGGGTTTGTCACACCAGTTTGTCAGGTCAGAGACCAGTTTGTGAAATGGTGATCTGTGGAAGACAAGGTGTCACACCAGAGTCTCTTTTCATTATCCTGCGTGGCTAATCAATAAATCCTGTATGGACAGTTTCTCAGGAGTGAAGCTCTGCCTGTTCACACTGCAGCTGTAATATGAGTCACTGCATTGACGTAGCACATCTGGCAAATATCCAGTGTACTGCAGTGTGTGTTGGACTAACACAGATCCTTTCTCTTCACCTGTGAAGGTAACTTCGTGTATGGTCTCTGCTTCTAGCTGCTGTCTCTCATTAGAATAGGTCACGTTAGCTGCCAAAGCTGAATGATGTCTACCAGAGGTGACGTGTGGTTTTAAAATTGCAATGCAAGGATGTACCTCACAAATTCAACCACTAAACAGAGACAGATTTTCTTTTCTCAAAGGAGATTACACATAAAGTGATTTACAGAGCAGTCATGTATTCTTCAGCAAACAAAAACAATAAATGTTAGTTTCTCCATGAAATCTGAGCAAACTCAGTCTAGTGAGTTCGGTCAATTGAAGAATAAGTAAAAAGCAATAGTGAGGGGACTTTGTACTAATATTTTTAATTTGAGCATTATTATTAATAAAGACTTTAACTATGAAAAAAATGTACTTGCTCTGATACATTGGTTACTGTGGATTTACTGCAAAAAAAAACTAGATAATCTAGGTTTACGTTCACAGGATAGAATCATGACGTGTATTTAGATGCACATATTTACTGAGATTGAAAGAAGGAGCCTGAGCAGCAGGAAGTGACTGATCCAAGCAGCTTCCCTGTGTGAGGGAGCTCCTGTACTACACACTACACTTGTCAGATGGAGGCAGAGTGATGACGCAAAAGGCGTCTTATCTCATTCATAGGTACCTGACACGTTCAAACTCCATGCAAAAGTCAGGGAATTCCATACTCATCCACAAACACAAGCTTTGATTTGCACGTTTACCAACAATACCGATCCCGTGGCAATTTGCTGCATCAATTGTGCTTAATATAATTTTATTAATAAAGCTCTCCTCGATTAATTCTGTCATTTATTGAAAAGGTGTGCACATTTTAAATGTGCATCTTATTGTACAACAGTAATGTTGTGTTTTACATAACATATGCCGAATTAAGGATTGCTACCTTGAGTGTTACGAGCCCTATTCTAACAAGCTGTAATTAAGACTCTGTGCGAGGGGAAATTAAACTTTTCACATTTATGAATGGAGTCTGGTGGGCGGCTGCTCCACACGAGGGCAGATGTGAGGCGTTGGCTGCAGGTGCAACAGTATAAGTGATGTGTTTGTGATCCAGTGACCACAGTAAAGTTCAGCTCTCATTTAATATTGCCTTCACAGGACACGTACGTTTTCCGCTCATAAATAATCCAGTCAAGGACATGACATCGATACTGTCAAGCTGGACACGGCCATCCACTACGAGACCGGAACTAGAAGCCATCACATTTCAAAAGAGGACCCTCACTGCCAGTGTAAGTTTCTAGATGAATCCCCTAAAATAATCATAATATCTGGTGTTTACATGGTGAAAATATTTGTTAATGCATGTCTACAATCTTCTAAGACATTTCTCTTGTGTTGATAATAGAAGTAGAATTGTAAAAAATAGGCTATATCCAATTATTCAAAATTATCTTGTAGGGAGGTCCTTGAATGAGAAAATATCAAATACTTTCATCTTATAATATCGATATAATAAACCTTTTAATACATTTGTTCAAAAAAATTAACATTTTATCAGTAAAAACGATTAAAATTATCTGCCATAGTGGCTGATCTGTCCCGATATTTCCTCAAATAGTTTTTCTTTTTGCGCTCTATTATTATTGTCAAAACATTACACACGCTCAAAGACGTTTATTTTGAAAGCGCTGAACGGAAGTGGTACATGTTTGTCGCTGCTTACACAAATGTCGCTCAATGTTATACATTCTCATGATATTTCTGACTGGACGAGCGCACACTTGTCATATGTTTGCATCGAGCAGAATAATGGCACGTAGTTAAAACCATCATGTGAATGGGAATCACGCACTAGGCTGTGGAACAACTGGGCTGAGGGGGATGTGGGCAGAGCTGCACAGAAAAGTGACTCCCATCCGAATAACGCTGTTATAAGCGGCTAGCTGTAGCTCTTCAGCCATTAGCCAAGTTCCCTCCTCCATCCCTCTCATCCGCGCTCCCGTTAGAAAGACAAACACGCATCTTTACCTTTAGCCTGACAGTCTGCGCAGAACTTGTTGTCATCCTCTCTGAGCAGTGCCGACAGGATGGCCTGATGCTGCTCGTTGAGTTTCTGAGCTTTTTCTCGCTCTGACCGCGTCGTCATGTCTCCACAGTGCGTAGGTGAGTCCTGTTTGTGTGGAGACGAGGATTCAACACCACAGCAGAGACCCGAGCTGCGTTAGAGACGCTGAGACATCCGCTCTGTGGCGTCCGGATCCAGTTCAGCCCCAAACCTGCAGCAAGCTAACATGGGTCCATCAGCAGCATCCTGCTGCCTTCACGACTGTAGGAATTTACATATGCACACGAATCACAATCAAATTCACCTGACCGACAACTAGAGTGACGAGAAACTACCCCAAAAAAATATTTGAATAGGAGACAAAATGCAGAAACCTCAGAGAGAGTCACAAGTAAGGGATCCCTCTCCCAGGACGGACAGAAGTGCAATAGATGTTGCATGTAGGTTTAACCAAGCACATTAACAAGATAATAATATTTAAAACATGCACGAGAGAAGACAGTGTCTAACAGAAATGGAGAGGTGTATCAATGTTTAAAGCAAAGAAAGAAAATGTCTGACAGAGATGACAGGAGTGAGGGGGCATGGAGGGCAGAGCAGTGATGACAATTGTACTGATAGTGGTACGGCCAGTAATAATATAACTATATGGAGGTAGGCACATTGTTAACAATCTAGTTGTTATCATAATCCACGATCAGCTGCGACCACAATCAACGACTCACGATGTGGATATCCACAATCCTGATCTGCAACGACAAATCACAAGGACTCTGGGGAAGAAGTCATTAACTGAACTGCTATCTCTCGAAAATTATGATTTCATTCAATATCAGCATCAAAAAGAGCAGTATTTTTGAAGCTTTAAGAGGCAGCGCTTCTTAGTTTGAAAGTGTTAAGTCTTACTGAACTGATCAGTGTTTTTGTGTGTTTCTATCACAGAGTCTGAAGTCACTCAACAAGACAAGACGCTCTTTGACACCAGATCAGACAGCGGTGATGGAGGCTCCTCCTCACACAGCCTCTGTGTGGCATCCTTCGCCTGCAGCAGGTGTATGAGGTCTCCACCTGTGACACTGAACTCTCCAGGCCCTGTGTCCAGAACACTTGACTCCACCCACAGCACCCACTGAAACATAATCTCCTTCCACCTGCTAAGCATCAGAGGGCAAAGTGTCACAGATGGTGGAGCGGCTTCGGTCCCACCCTCTCACTACACAGTCTCAGCTTCCCTCCTCCGTGGGTATTTATACCGTAGATCAAATAAATGTATACAAAATGAAGATGCCAAGGGCACTGATACCTCATGGAAAAGCACTCAATCAGCACATACTCAGAATTACAAACAGCACTCTGATGTGTGAGTTTCAAAGCAAGATGAGAGAACTGGCAGAGGACCACAGAGACAAAATCACTTCTGCTTCAACTGCAGGCACATCTGTAAAATCATCTATCGATAGTATTATTCTAAATAAAGCATCTGGAGGATTAGCTTCATCAAACAGGCAAACTGCATCAAGAAAAGAGAACAACAACCACATGTTGATTGTTACATTAACTGTTTATGCTCCTTTTCCTATCTATTGTGTGCATCTGCAGATTGATCAAATATTTGTATCAATATACAGTATTTCTAGCCTGTGTAACTTGACACATTTATGAACTGCCCACTGCTGTCTGAGCATGTCTGAATATTTCTTGAACCCATAACATAAATCAATTAAATTCTGCTTTTATAACTCTATTGGATGATCATGATAATACTGATGCATCACATCATAATGAAATCTAGAATTATTATTGTAATTATAACCACCAGTCTGACAGAGCTTCAAGGCAACAGTTCCCGTTATTCTCTCTCTCTCTCTCTCTCTCTCTCTCTCTCTCTCTCTCTCTCTCTCTCTCTCTCTCTCTTGCACATTGAGTCTGGTTCTAGAGGTTCCTTCCTGTTATATGAGAGTTCGCTCGTTGTGGGAACTGATGGGTTTTGCTATAAAATTGTAAGATCTTGACCTTACTATTTGAAGTGCCTTGAGATATTGTATTTTGCTATATGAATTTAATTGATAATGATGATGATTAATGAGAATAGTAGTAGTAACAACAAAACAGAGTGAGTTGCCGGATGAGGTAAAGTGAAATTGTGACAGTCAGAAATGTCACCCCAAGTAATCTCTGATTAATATTGTCAGTACCAGTGGCCTTATCAACCCAGAAATATGATTGTATGTATATGTATCAATGATTCATTGCATCAATGATTCATGTGAAATGAGCCTGGCTCTAGAAAGGCCATTAAAGGGCAGTGCAGCCTCAATCTGCAGGATCATTCATTTCAACCTCTCAAGACAAAGCAGCACTTTTCTAGTCTTTTCACACACATGCATACATCACTCCTCCATCGAATCCCTTTCACACACTGGTTTTGGGTTTTTCAGGATAAGCCAGAAATCAAACCACCGACTTCTCAACCTATGGATGACCTGCTCTAGCTCCTGAGCCAGAGCCACCCTGTGATGTCCTGCGTGGTGTCCTGAATAACATTATGAACTAATAACAACAGGTTGGAAATAGCAGAACTCACATTTTGGTTGCATGAAAAATTTGACTGTACCACTTTTAATGTTGACAGACAGAGGGAGCATTGAGACAGCATTAAAGTGTTAGACAGTGACATGGCACAGGCAAGGTAGCAGGTAATTCATTTAAAAACATTAAAAATTAAAAAAATGTTTCAACAATTTGTTATCAGGGAATACCTGCAGTAGGATCATTTAAACATTTTGACACCAAGGTAAAGTGTTGCAAGGTGAAAGTACAAATAATACAAAAAGTTAAAACAATTACAATAAATTAATATCAAATATATATGTCGCATAATGCATGTAATTATTGTATCAGATAAACTCATCAGAATCTACACATACAGTTCAGTTTAGGTTAATAGAGCAGTAGTTAGCTTAGAAAAGTCTGAAATGAAGAATAAGAAATGTTCAGACACACTGGCTTACTTCATCTTAAGAGCAGCATGATCCAAAACCAAAGCATCATAATGAGTTTCTCAGAAATAAAATGACAGCAACATGAATGACATTTCATATACACAGAGATCCTTCACCTCTAAAAAATACAGCATACCATCACAAGGGTGAGAAATGAAGTGGCCTTATCAACAGCTCCTCCACACAAATAATAATAGATCAAATAAATAGGAGATGTTACTGATATCGTTCATCTGACTGACACCACAGTTGCAACCACCTTCACATTTTTAGTTTCACATTAATGCCTATCACCACTAGAGGGCAGCACAGGCTCTTCCTATCAGTCAAGTCCTGTGTCCTAAAAGGAGACGTGTATCCTTAGATCGAGGGAAAGCACCAGTCAGTTATTTGGAGCAGTGCCTACTGCACACTTAAAAAATATCCCACCAAGTAAGCCACAATAATGGCAATGACCAATGTTCCCTTTAGAGCAACCACAGCTAATAGTTTATCCCACAGATTGAAGATGTCAGTGGTAAGATTGATGGATTCTGACAGGGAGTGGGTTGCACTGAACAATAAAACAATTAAAATACAAGCATTAGCAAACTTCACGTAGGCTAACTACCAATTCCAATGAAAGTGAATATGATGCACGCTTTTATAGTATATTGCGAACTTTAGGTTCAGTGTGTGTGCAAACATCTGATGAGGCTTTTTGAGTGAATCTTGACAACTACACTGACAACCATAGGTCAAATGTGTGTTCTTGGATAAATGGGGGACTGGAGTGTTTTCATGATGTCTAACCAGTGTGTTTACAGTACCAATATTTGACCATATGTAACTCTGTCAATGACTGGCAATGTCAGATCCTATAAGACCCTCAAGTTGCCTTCAACTTAAGGGCTACAGAGACAATTAACATACTTTTGTAGGCCAACCTGGAAATTATTGAGCATTCAAGTTGTGTCGCAAAACCCGAAAAAAGTGTTTCGAACTGGGAAAATTCACGTGAACGCCATCATAAGTCTAAACAACACGAGTTGCCAAGTTGCTGACATCATCACTTATAAACAAATTAACATAATTTTATAATATATATGTTTTAAATGATTTTAAACACACTGAAGTCGGAACTATGGCTTCACAAATCTGGAAATGCATGTGAATGCACAGTAAGCATCCCCCTTGTTACCTAGACAAAAAGCCAATGCCATTTTTACATTGAATAAAGAAATGAATGGCAAAATGTTAACCACAGACCTTATTTCAGGCATCTAACAAAAAAAACAAAAAAAACCTTTGAGACAAGGGAACAAAAGGACAGACATGCTAACGTACAGCAGGGTTTTAGAACTCCAGCCATGATAGAGGTCTTCAACTTTTGGCTTAGAATGGTATTTATCCAGTTATTACTCTGCTGTCTCAACAGGACTGAACAGATGAGCTTAATTTCTGTTCTGGTTTTGACTGGGATCTATTGTTTTCCACCATAGATAAATCTAGAATTCCTCTAGTATCTTGCCAACCAAAGTATCAGGTTAGTCTAAAAACCTGATATAACCATTACCACAATTAGTTAATAAGAGAATTAGTCATAGCTAATTGACTGCTGCATGTTAACACTGCTTTAGCTGGCGAACTAGCAAACAAACATCTAAACAAACTAGCTACTTTTCAGACTCCTTGGTGCATAAATGCAACTTTAGAGAGTTAGCTGAGATGACTGGGTCTTCAGAGTGTGGCCATTATTAGTGGAGCGGATTTGTAAAAGAAATTACCTGCTGTCTTAACAAAGTTATGGTGACACGATTGTAAAATGCTGATATGAAATGGGAGATGAAGTCTGGTCATATTCATGGCTTATCATGTTTCCATTTGGCTATTTAAGAGGATTAGAGAACCATGTAAATAACGCAACATTATGTTTATTTGGGATAAACGGACTAGACAGGGATTTTCCAGTGACATACTATGAGTATGTTTACTCGCCATTGGTCCAGCATTTAACTTACCATACTGAACCAGATGAGGCAAATTGTTAAAAAAATTGGTCAAATTCTTAACCTTTCATTTGAAGGGTTAATGTTTGACATTGTCAACTGATGGTCAGCAAACAAAAGACTGGGAGCATCCTGTAAACATATCTCTGGATTGTGACCATTCGTTCAAACCTGGGAACAAAAGTTCCTTTTTCATTCTGACTTCGATAGAAAGAGAGAATTTGGTCTCCACCAGTCGAGTTAATTGACTTCCTGAACATGAAACTACAAGCTATGACAGACCCTCGCAGATATTTTAACTAGTCAGATTTTGGAAAATAGTTAGTTTTTATAGTTTGTCACTGTATTTGCTGTCTGAAGATAAAAACAAAGAAATGCACTGGATAATGCTCTGACATACAAAATTATGGCTATGAGCATTTCCGATCGCGCATTAGACACAGAGACAGAACTATTACATTTCTGGGAATGGTTTAAAGATATTTTACAGTGTGTTTCCATTACTGTTTATCACAAAATGCTTTAATAAAGATTAAGAAGTACAAAAAATCAGCTTTGAGTGAAAATTAAAATAATGTTTTTGCAATACTGAGGAATTGTTTTCAACGTTAATGATTTTCATATCCATTATATCCCAATTGCATTTAAACCCTTGGATGGAAATCCAACTATTGAGACATTAGTCCAAGTGACCAAATTTTGAAACAGCAGCAGCAAGTACACTGTGGACTGTCAATGCTGTTACTATGGCACTATTTTCCTTCACAACTGAAACCATTAGTGACCTTGTTTTTTGCATTGGACACTGAGAAAGAAATGTGTCCCCTCAGCAGAAATGTCCCAATTGTTTAAAGGTCTCTGTCCTGAGTTCACAGGACAGATTCGATAGCTTCCGGCATGCCCTCTAAACCTTTGATTTGGTGCATTACTAGTGGCGAGGTCTCCTCCTCTGCCTGGCCGTTTGCCATTGCCTCCACCCGGACCTCCGCCAGCTCCTCATCCTGCTGCTGCTGCTGCTCCTGCTTCTTCTTCATCTCCGTTTGGTTGATGTGGTGGAGGATTCCAGCACCCAGAGCATCACCCTCCACATTCACCACAGTGGTGGTACGGTCACTGTGTACAAAGTGGACATACAGTAAGTATCACATGGCAAAGGTCAGTTGTCCTTTTTATCAAAAATGTAAAATTATATTTAATGGTTAAAATTGGTTATTACATGGTCAAAATTACTGACCTTCAAGCATCACTAGGTAGTATTTATTTCATTTTTGATGTTACACAAACTTATAATAGGGGGAATGGCATGCCTGTCATTGCCAAAGCGCTCCCTGGATGCCTAGAACTAAACTATGAAACTCTGGTGTGCCGGGCTGGAAGATTACGCCATGTTTTAAGGCACACGTCACACACCGAAAACTGGAGTTGGACCTAGCAGCTGGCTACAAGAGACAACTAGCTGGACATTCTCAATGTGGACATCCGAGGAAACAAAGAAGAGGAAAAGAGAAAGTGACTGAGTAAAAAAACGAACAAGAGTAGATTATCGGAGCATAATTCATTCGTTGGTGAGAACTAAAAGTAACCAAAAATTGTAGGACAGATGCCGACCTGTCATAACTTTTGCTTGTTTGCTGTTCTGCTTGTTTGACGTTGGGCTGTGTAAGTGAAGTAGTGGACTCCCTAGTTTATCATCAGAAGCCTGGTAAAGCCATTTCGATAGAGGTTTAGCAAGTTAGCCAAACTATTCCATGTGATTTGATCATGCTCGTACATCAATAACTGTTGCGGCTACTTGCTTACTGTGTTAGCTTGTCTGCTTGCATGCTACTGTTCTACTCTGAATTAAGTGCAGTGATTGTGGATGCTCCGCATGGCTCAGACCACGACTCTAATTTAAGACAGTGAATCATACCTGTAGGGGGAGCCCAAGTATAGACGAGAGCAAATCTTGCATTGTGTTGCGTTAAGAGATATAACTGTTACCTGTTATACTAATTTAGAGTAAGACTAGACGACTGCTATTCATTCTAAGCCACTCCAATTTTTTCCCATCCATTTAATTTAGGATAATAGTCTAAGTTAAATGTATACAATTCCCATCTTAAGAAAACTAAAAAAAATGTATTTTTCCTGTCACCCCCTATGAGCGAATACATGGAAAAGCAACAGCATTGAACTCCTTCTGCACAGGGCTGAGAGTCTAATCTTCAAAAGTTGTTTTTGTTGCAGAAACAGGAGAACATGTAGAGGCCCTGGAGACAGTACTGAAAGTCTGTCTTCTGTACCACCTGTGGCCAATCTCATGAAGCAGGAATGCTTTTTCAGATGTAAAACATTTATGTGTTGCAGCATGGATGTTTGCTTTGTTATTACAAAACAGTGGAGCAGGGGGAAATTACAACAGAGAGATTTGTTCACATTCTGTACCTTTGCTTCCTGTCTGATGACCTGCCTGTTGGGAAACCCTTATCTAGTTTTGCTTACTACAATGTTGGCAATGTGTGTGCATACATGATCAAAGGGCTTTGTGCATTTTCTAATATGAGAGTCACTGGGTTCACAGGTGTTACTCACACAATCCAGTCAACAGCCAGCATGAGGGACAGATCATTGGTTGGCAGGCCGATGGCCTCCAGGATGATGGCGATGGTGATGATGCCGCCAGCTGGGATGCCTGCTGCGCCGACACTGGAGGCTGTGGCTGTTACCCTGTGTTAATTAATGATGCCATGAATTAAAAAAAATACCACTTATACCAATAAGAAGCAGCAGAAAGTCACATCTCTGAATGGTTATGCTGAACAAAAGGAGAGAAACTTTTCTATCATCCCCAGGACTCACAGGATGGTGAAGATCTGCCCAGCGTTCAGGTCAACATTATTGAGCTGAGCAATGAAGACCGCAGCAACGCACTGGAAAATGGCTGCCCCATCCATGTTAACTGTGGCTCCAATGGGAAGGATGAAACGGCTGATTCGTTTGTCCACACCATTATTCTCCTCAACGCACTTTATCATTGAAGGAAGAGTTGCGGAACTGGTGAGTGACAGGGAGAGATACAGTACAGTAGTGAAGTTATAGCATATTTGTCAGCCATTTTAGAGAAACTTTTAATAAAACAATTTATGAATTCAAGTTTATCAAACAACGACCCAGAAGCTCTGCAACCCTGTAACAGTTTCTGCTACCCAGTGGTCCAGAGATTCAGCTGCCCAACACCACTCTCAACACCTACCAAGACCCTGAGTTGGCTGTCCCTGTCAATGTCCTGTCTTAACCCCAGGTTGGCGGTGCCAGCTGAAGTCTATTCTGCTCCTGAATCTGGGATCTCAACTGACATCCACTCTGCTTGTGTGTGGGGGATCGCGATGGCAGCCCCAGCAAATACCCAGCCTACAATCCAGCTAAATGTTCTAGTGCCACACCATTGACCTTCAAGTCATCATTTATTGGGTTTCCATCTGTGATGCTGACCTCCTGAGGGGTTCCTCTTATCCTGGCTCCAGCCTGCAGCTCAGTCTCTTAAGGGGATCCGCCCACAAATTTCCCCCACTGCTTTGCCTCCAGAGGGGCCTGCCTTTGGTATAAGCCTCCATCCTAAGGAGACATCCTGCCTTCATTCTTACCTTCCCCATCAGTCTTCTGCCTCTGTCAACCTCCTAAGAGGTCCTGCCTTCACAGACGCTCTCCAGGGCAGTCAGAGGATTTTGTCTTATTCGTGTATTTTTTCCCTAACCTTAGGTATTTAGGAGTCCATGTAGTATGATGCCATGCTTCTGTACACAAGTCATGATGTTAATGCCATTTGATAAGGATAGCTATGAAGACAGCCAAGGTCGACCACCATTATAAACAGTCAGCGTCTCATTCTCTTTAGAGGGATAGTCTCTTTATGACAGAGGTAATCTACAACATAAGTTTGTAATACACCCAGCAAAGGACAGCCTTGAGAAAAGAGTTGACTACACAGTTTTAATTGTATTGCAGTCTCCTCGAAGCATTGAGCATCAATAATCTACATATGCTTACGATATCTGTGGGTCTCCAAATCTTTTTTAATTACCTCACTAGTACCTCTGTCTTCGTCCCTGCCTTCACCAAAACCCATTGGAAAGGTCCTGCCAGTCAATCGGCCCATATCTGACTTTTAACTCACATAGATATTTAGCACTAAAATGTAAATTCCCTTTTACCTATCAATACAGTTCATAGGGATCTCTGTGATGTGACAGTATACCTGGAGCAGGTGGCGAAGGCAGTGGTGAAGGGTGTGATGAGGCCTGACAGGAAACTGAAGGGGTTCTTGCGTGTGAAGCCGAAGTAGATGAGAGGCAGGACGATGCCTCCGTGGATGATGTGGCCCAAGATCGAAGCAAAAATGTATTTTCCCAGACTGGTGACCAGAAGAACCACATCTTCCATCTCAACAATCTTACTGCCCACCAGGAACATGATGCCAAAAGGGATATACCTGAGAGATACAAGAAAATGCAGAAAGACAATAAGATTTTGTTGGATAAACATTTAACACATATTGAGTATTACTAGATGAAGTCCGGATACTGTAAATCACTTACATTGCCACTGTAAAAATCCCATGTACATCCAGCTCTACTCACCACATGATCCAGGACACCAGTACCATGGTAGCCTCATTGAAAGCATTGAAGAAGCGAATGAGTTCCTCCCCCTCCTCTCCCAGCTTTTTCAGAGCCACACCAAACACCATGGCAAATAAAACCAGACCCAAGATGTTCATGCCATCTATTTCTGTACCAATAGGAACCTGAAACAAACAGCAGAGACACAATATATGAGTCGCTGTGTTGTGGGAAGGAGCTGGAGCTTAGCCTTACACTCTTTTAACACAGGTGTCATTTCACTGAAAATACCATGAAATATCTGCACTGAAAGAAACAGTCTTTCAGAATGTGCCAATTAAAGGTTCAGTGTGTAAGATTTAGGCGAAAGGGATGTATTGGCAGAACATGAATATAAAATAATCCTAGTGTGTTTCATCTAAATTGTATAAATTGTTGTTTTCTTTACCCTAGAATTGGCCCTTTATATTTAAATACTTTATATTTACATCTGGAGCGGCTCCTCTCTACGGAGGGCACCATGTTTTTTACAGTCGTCCAGACTGGACAAACTAAACACCTTTTGAGTTTTTATGACAACTGAAGGCTACCACAGGTTCTCTTTCATGTTTGAAAGGGGAGGGTGAGGTGAGGGGTATTCAGCTGCAATATGCAACTTCACCACTAGATGTCACTAAATTCTACACACTGAACCTTTAAGAGCTAAGCTAGGTTACTCTTAAACTAATTTATTCACATCTGAACACTGAAATACTTCTGCCATCCTCGGGATAAAAGCCTGTAAAAAAAGAACTTGGATCAATAAGTGTCTAGCAGCTCAGTGTGGCTCAGAGTTTTAGCAACACATTACCACCATAGTTAAGAGTGCAGCTAAGGGTTATTGGAATGTAATTTGTTTTGCAGTGATTTGGTCAGAACCCAAAGTATTAAAGTAACTGAAATTCAAACTTGATGGAGGAAAAAGCAGCGCATCGTCACAGTCATTGCAAACTTTCCTTACTTGGTTCATGAATGAACCAAATTCCATGGCAATCAACCCAACAGTCATTGAGATATTTCATCATCATCCCATCATCATACATAATCCCCAGGTGATTGAGAATGTCTCATAAATTTCAATTTCTTGTACATTTCGGTCTGGACATATGTGGTGGACTGGATTGATGTACTAAAACATAGCTCAACTCAACAACTGGGACTGGGTCCTCATTATGTCAAACAATAGCCCTGATAAATTCCGTAGTAGTTTATACTGCCCCCTTTGCTACAGCGTGTGTGCATCAGTGCCCAGGTCTGGGGGCAGTTGAAGGATTCAGTGAACTGGATGATGGATAACGAATAAGGACAAGGACAAATCCTGAGCTCAATCCTCTCCCATTGTCAGGATGTTCTCCCACAGCCCTACCAGCTTCATCCCCTGGCATTCGGGGGGTACTGTCCACCATGACCCATGACAGACGAATACCATGGACTGATGCCAAGATCAGATCTACCAATTGTTCCTCTATACTGGGACAATGGGGTCCAGCCATATAGTCACTGGGGAAAAGTAATAGGATTGAGATGATTATTATTCTATGTTCAAAATTTAGCAAAATTAGATAATCTTGCAAACAGTTATTTAAAAACCTGTAAGTGATACAAGTTGTAATGAAACCTACTGAAGCATTTTATCTATTCTTACAAGGTTCATTAGTATGTGTGTACGATTTGAGTGCAGAGGGGCAGACAAACCGCAGCAAACGGGCTGCTGCTTTCTTTTTATGCTACTTTTGTTCTGTCTATGCTTCTGACAAATTAACAAGCTCACCATACACCTGTCTATGATCCAACATCGACCTCTGCTGTTTCCCCTCTTCCTTAAAACACAGCAACTGTCCAACCCCCTGGTCTTAAAAAGACCAACACTTTAACCTCTCACTCTCAGCAATTACTGACTCATTTAAAAGAATTGTTTCTTATCTAATGTGTTGGAGAAAGTAATTGTTTCTGGTATTGAGACAGTTAATATAAGAAATGATCTACTCCGTGTTGTTGATAAGAGTCGGAGCTCCATTCTCCTTCTGGTTGAAAATGGTCCTGCTGTTGATCTTTTACAATCCTAACGTTAACCTATTCTCTGTTGTGGTTGGAAACTCCTTATCTTCTATTTTCCATTTCAGTCATGGGGTTCCTCAAGGGTCAATCCTGGGGTCGTTATTGTTCCCATGTAAAATTTAGCCATTGTGCTTTTGTAGGACTTACCAGCTTCAATTCTTTCTCAAACATTAATCTCTGTGAATTCAAATTGATTTTATTTAGTTAAATTTTATTGTTGTTGTATTGATTCATGTTTTTTTATCCTTTTTGTGAAGCACTTAAGAACTTTGTTGAGAAAGGTGAAATACAAATAAAACCTAGTATTGTTATTATTGTCATTATTATCATTTTTATCATTCTTATCATTCTTATTATTATATAGCATTGATATTTTAAGGCCTAAAAGGACTAAATTGAATTGACTAAAAGTAAACAAAGCTTTGTTTTGTTAAAATGCAGGTATAAGTAAGATCAACTCTTCAGGTTACATAAGATGTTATCTGCTGGTGTTTGCTCTGTCAGTGTTTGCACTTGTCTTTACTTTAAGTATCAGGGTAGATAAAAACTTGTCTCCTCGTTTGCTCCTCCATACTTTATGTTAATTTGTTTTAAAATTGTTTTAATGATCTATTGATCTATTTAAAATTCTGAATGCACTGACGTGAAAGGATTATTAAAATTAAAATATGTTAACAGTAAGTTAACATTTGCTAAGGGTTATTCAGGGCCAGTGGTTCTGAAAACCCAGTGACATTTTTTATCATTAAATGTACAGTGAGCTTTTAGTTTGAAGTTTGAAACTGCGGTGTTTCTAATGACAAACCAAACTTATTTCATCATCTCACGAAGACACTTCCAAACATGTCAGCATTTCTCCATCAACCTTGGAACATTCTCCCAAAAACAAATCATTTGACAGTCTCACAACCAAATGTGCTCCAGTTCTATTACTGGTTACCTTCAGTTGCTGTTATTGGTTCCAGCTGGGAACCAACTTTAACCACCAGTTTTAAATTTTTTCAGTTTTGTCTTGTGTTGGTCCAGATGGGAGCACTTTTCATTTCAGAGGCTCAGTGTTTAACATTTCACACAACATACCATATGTGCATGTGAATGTGTACGTAGTTGAGTGTTGTACATGTTTTAGACTGTTTGTACCTTTTGATAGAGGATGGTCCCATTGGTGTCGTTCCCCACAGCAACCATCTTGTAGTCGGTGGCATACTGAAACATGAAATAAAAGAAAAAGTTGATGCTGTTTGTTCATATATTTTTGTTTAGTTCATACTTGTGCTAAAATGTGTAGCTATAGTGTCATCATTATTACTTATGTCTGCGCTGTATCCTGATGCATCTCCATTTTGAAACAGAGGCCATAAATGTTCATGTCAACTGCCTATTGATGTAAAACTTGGAAGCAAATGAATGTGTTCACATACTTGTGCTACTTGTATTCTTTATATAATCGTTTTTTTGAAATATCCTATGTATCTGTTTTGTTTTTTCAAAGCTAGATAAGTCAATGTCTCCATCTTACCTCTTTACACCAAAATTAGCAGATAAAGTTTTTTAATCCAGGGTAATCCGGCAAATAAAAGGCGATAAACTCCTTTCCCATTGCCAGTAGAGAAGTTAACCTCTCTTTCTTTTAACCCCGTAGCATCACGTTCGATGTCACAAACGCACCGAAAACTGAGGCACTCTCTCACCTCGCTTTGTGGCTAAATTAGCA
The DNA here is from genome assembly GCF_009819705.1 of Hippoglossus hippoglossus. Taxonomy (NCBI): domain Eukaryota; kingdom Metazoa; phylum Chordata; class Actinopteri; order Pleuronectiformes; family Pleuronectidae; genus Hippoglossus; species Hippoglossus hippoglossus. The sequence continues at coordinate 21,551,630 of NC_047165.1, read as the reverse complement.
CATTCGGAGCTGGAGTCGATAAAAACCTGTGTCTTCCCATTCCAGACAAAAGCCAGATATTAGTGGGTCTTAGTGGGTTTTTTGACCAGTGGAAAAGGGGCTCATGAGCCATCTTCTCACCTGACTTTCTAAGTGAATAAAGTTACCCAACCTCCAAAAGCCAAACTACTCTTTTCATTTCTACCATTTATGCAGAGCAACACTTACATTTCGTGTCTCTCAAGTCAAAAGGTTTTTTTGATGACTGGGAACATTTTGCACGATATACAATTATGATTTCACCGATTCATAATGTGTTTTTTTTTCCAGATTTACCTAAAACAGAATTTTTTAGGTAGAGTTGGAGGTTTTAATGCACACACACACAATTACTTCAGCGATTCTGTGTGTCCTGCTCTCATTTTCTTTACACAGCCCTATAGGATAAAGGTTCCAAACATCTATACGGACATATACAGACTTTAAATGAGGCTGTAGTTTCTTGACATTGAAACATTGGTGGACATGCAGAGACGTGCAGTATGCGAATATAGTCAAAAAACTCAGAGGACACCCTTCCCCACAATCTAAATCTTACACTTAATTTGTTTAAATGTCTGTTAAAACATCTCACCGCTTGTCATTTTGTGTAAATCTCCCCTCTCCTCTGATGTCTTGGTTTAATCCACACTTGGAACCCTTCCACAGGGGCTCTACCACAGTACAGGCTGGGTGGGTGGGAGGAATATTGAACTCTATGACCTGACTGCACTTTGAAACACAGCTTATTCTGCCTGTTTGAAGTCACTACCTTGCTTGCAGGTTTATTATTTGCTGTTCATGGCTTTAGGCACGCTTAGGGCTATTAGTCTGAGTGTATGTGTGTGTGTGTGTGTGTGTGTGTGTGTGTGTGTGTGTGTGTGTGTGTGTGTGTGTGTGTGTGTGTGTGTATGTGTGTGTGTGTGTGTGTGTGTGTGTGTGTGTGTGTGTGTGTGTGTGTGTGTGTGTGGGCGGGTTCTCTTCTGTGTGTGTGCATGGCCATTTTGTATCCCCCGGATCCCCAAATATTGAACTTTCCTACTTCTTATTTTAGCCTTTACAGACAGGATCATAATTCTAGGAAGTGGAGTGGGCCATGTTCAAAACCAGCGAGGCGAGGTGGGTTGCTAGGCTGGCTGGAATGGAATGGTCTCGCCATGGTAACGGCTGGTAAAGGACAAGGAAAAGAGGCATTTGTGCGAGCAGCGGAGAGCAGCCGGTGTCTATATTCTGAACGACGCCTCATTAAGAGGCTCTCAGCGCTACAGTGCAGTAAATGAACACGGAGTGGCATCTGCAGGGCTAGTGAAATAAATTCTGATGAACAATCCACACAGGACACAGGTGGTCAGGGAAGTCAAGACAGAATGTAGCAATAAGAAAGAGGAACTGATGAAAAACGTGAGGTGTGATGAAGTGAGGTGCTGGCACTCACGGAGCGGAAAGCAGCGGCCACCAGGTTTGATGGGAATAAATTCCTAGAAAAGGAAAAGAAAAAACAAGTTAGATCCACAGGACAGTACTGCCATCCTGTGCAGTTGTTTGATTTCATGTAATTGATTATAGATTCTGGAAATATTCAAGCCTGCACTTAAAAAGAAACCAAGCAAACAACAAATGAATACAAGCCCCAGACTACCACGTCATCTGAACAGTAAACTGTTAACTGGACTGTCATGTTATCACACACCTTCCACTTTGGCTCTTCCCCAGGGTTTTTAATAAACTCCACCACTCCTTAAAGTCTGCCACTGAAGTCCTGCTGTCTGGTTAAAACTTTGTTAAAAGAAATCAGCAAAGTCTTTACGTTTGCTCCACTTGTCCATAAGAGACACTGAGATATTCCCTTTTCAGAGATTGCTTTCAAGAAGATTACTGTCCATATATCAACTGAAGGTCCAAGGGAATAGTTTTCTCTGATGTTGGGGGTTGCAGAATTGTGACTTTTTGCCCCGGCTTTCACATGGAGGCTGCCTCTGGCTGTGTTCCAGATTTATACTACATGCTTCTTCTAGGGTCATGAAAAAAAGTACACTGGAAGAAGCCTAACTCTTGATAATGAGAGTGTTGTTGATGCACACCCGAAGTGGCCTGCAGTGTGTGGCACTGCTTACAGGTGGAAGAAATGAACAGAAAGTAAATATGGCATATTTGGAAAAAGTAAGTCTTAATTGTCAGTGGTGTCCTGAAGAAGCAGTTTGTTACCAAGGACTTTGTGTTTTTGTTGTTGTTTGTCTGTTAGGCAAAAAAAAAAAAGAGAAGGAAGGGAAGAGAAGGATGGGACAAGGACCCAGGAACAACCCATAACATGTTGGTGCAGATCTGAAACAAAGGGGCTGATCATGGAATTGTTCATGACTCATGTTTTCATTGACTTCGCTGAGAAAAATTCATGGATCATAATAAAAAAAAATCGGGCATATTCCGTGAGTGTGTGCAGTTTGCTGAGCTTGATTAAATTTACGAGGACTGTTGACTCTTGTTCGAGGTATGCGCTCTAGTGCTGTTCAAGTTTGACCTGTCAGAGCAAGTCATTTATACAAAACAGTGAAGTATGTTCACTTTGGCCACAAACTTCTCTTTGAATGTAACAGAATTCAATTTACTCCACAAACAAGAAATTTAAAAAAGTGACTATGTTTGCATTTGTGGCAAAATGAATAATTCCTTCCTCAAATAACATAATGAGCAGCAAACTTATATTTTGCAATTGTGTAACTTTGACTCATGGAGACTAAGCAAGTGTGTAAGTGTCTATAGCTACCATAGAGGTTTAATGCAGCATTGTATGATGAATGATAGATCCTGATATTATGCTGTCAAAGACATGAGAACAGATGTTGGCAGCGTACAAAACAAGAAGCACGGTCAGCATCCTGAGTCACCAGGGTCAACCAAAGATTAACACAGTAGTTCACCAAGTGAAATATTGATCTGGACCTTTTTCCTGTGTTTACAATTGAATTGTGATGTTTGCAGACACCACAGGGTTGATCATTCACAAGTCAGCACACTTTAGCTTTATGGCTCGGTCTCTTGTTAATAAATCTCTTTGTTTTTGTACCCGTCTCCTTCTGAAAACCAGTCTTACCTTGAAACATTACAGCTAAGGACAAGGTTGTCCTTAACTCACACACGTCAAATGTATTAAGGAAAATACATTTCTATAACAGCTGAAGTATTATAGGTCGGCGCAGGTTGCTATCTTTTGGCATGTTGTGTACAAAATGTTGGATTAGGGTCACATTGACAGCACAGACAGAGACAACCCTGCAGAGCTGGGGAGGCTGTTACAGTTCAAACATCAGGCAAATGCAAATAGCTGCTAATGACATATCCGGGGGATCCGAAAACAATACTGAGCAACTGCGTTTTTGCACTATACTGCACTTTATGAAACAAAGTCAGACTGAGGCAGGAAATGTTTAAGAGATCTTTAAATGTCTACATAGCTTTGAAAACCCTGTTTTGTGTTTATTGTTGTTTCATATTCGTCAGAGCCCCACTAATGAAATAGATGATATTTACTCAGCTTTGAAGGAAGTTCATTATTCATCTTATGAACACAGTCTGGTTTTGGCGCACCATCCTTTTTGTCACAACTACAAACCCACTATAAAAACTTTTTCCTTGACAGCCTGTGTGTATAGGCGCCACGCTAAGTTTGTTTTCACCACTGTAAGTAAAGCATACAGGGATTATTGGAAGCCTGTGGGCCTGTTACGTGTATTAGTGTGTGTTTATTGTAACGTTATCCTCTAGGGTCATAATGTATTGTGCAAAAAAACACAGACTTTGCTCACATTTATTCCCAGGGCCAGACGTGCAGCCATGCAATTCAGTTCATAACCCTTTGACCTCTGTCAACTGACCACAGCCAAATGCTGCTTCAGCTGTCAAATGTGTTAGCTCCAGTGACCACACTGGCAGGTAGCCATGCTATCTTCACTTCCTCATCTCTTTACTTTCCGAATCATGCTAATAAATGCATTTTTCGATTCTCGTTGCCACAGAGAAATTAACAGGCTTCTTAAAATTCTCTGCATGAAGTCGGTCAGGTTTCCTACAATCACATGATGGAGGTGAGGATCTGGATTAACTCTGGAAACCAGAGCAGAGAACTGGCATGTTTTCTTTCCCACAGAGGCTCCGCAGAGGCCCACTGCCTCTGTGTGGTCTGTTTTTTAAAGCCCTGTTACATAACAACTTGATTTCCTAATTAATTGAAGCCAGACATCATGAACGATCAAGCAGAAAGAGTTATTCAGCTAATGTGCTCTGGAGTGGTTCTGTGTTTTGTTTGCTGACTCAGAGTCTTCTTTGGTTGCTATTTAACTGCACAACAGCTTTTCATGCAACATGTTTAGAAATCACGATTCATTCATTCTTCAGGAGAGCTCATACCTCCACCAAGTCCCTACAGTCCCCTTATGAAACCACACTTAAATTCACTAGATCCCCATTTTTTATATGGAAGGAAAGTTTTTAAAAAAAACATCCTGGATCAAATTTCGTGGAAATTGGTTGAGTAGTTTTTGCGTAATCCTGCTAATAAACAAACAAAAGCAGATGCAAAAGCTCCATGGTGGAGGTAATTAAATAAAGAGTTCAGACAGACTAACGTTTTTTAAAAGAATGTTTAACAATGGATTTAAAAGTAGTAAGTCTAATCTTAGCTGGTCTTTCCAGAGTTTGGGGGCTGGTCCTGCTAATGTATAGTCCTTACTGGTAAACTGGTTGATACACAGGAAGACACACAAGCGAACAAACCAAAAAAGGGACGAGACAGAGGCAAGGTCAAAAGACTTTGAGAGTAAATACACACAGCAGACTAAACACCACGAATAATGACGGGTATCTTCGTCACAGACGAACTAACATGAACTTACGGGAGCACAGAGAGTAAATACTGGAGGAGAAGGGGGACAGTGAGACACAGTGGCTACACATCAAGGTGGGGCACACTATCAGAACAGCAGGAAAAATACAGGGCAAGAGGTAGGAAATGAATGAAATGTGAAAGTCAGTCACACTTAAGTAAAACAGCAAATTCTGCCAACAGTGTGTCACATTTCATTCATAACATGACAACCTCAGAAGAAGAATCAGTCGATGATCAGGATCATCATCATCTGGCAACAATGAATGTCTGTAAAACATTTGATGCCAATCCATCCAACTGTTTTGACATATTTCAGTGTGGACCAGGTGGTGGACGGACCGACCAAATGTCTGATGTCACTTTGTGTTGCCTTTCCATAGAAATAGTTAGGAGAGTTTTGCTCACCAGTTAGTATAAGTAACATACAGCTTTAGACCAGAGATGTTCTGATACCATTTTTCCCTTTAATATACTGATCCCTGGACTTTGTATCTGTCGATACATAGTACAGAAAAGATACCAGTGTGTTTTAAAAACAACAACTTACATAACGTATACTAACCCTGTATGGCACTGATGATTGCTAACATTGTTGTATGGCTTTTTGCTAATGTTGTTATTTGCAAGACTTAAATGCCACCCTGTGACACTGGAGTCTTGCATAAAGTACACATCGCCGTTTTACTTGAAGGACTTTCCAGTGTGAAATATTACCAAGTTGCTGCACGCTACACAACCGCAAATCACTTCTTCTTCACCGCACTAAAAACGTGTACTTGCCAGGGGCAGTGCAACACAACTGCTGTTATGGAACAGCAAAGAAGAAGAGATTTCTAGGAGAAGAAAACTGCAGTTTTATCTTGGTGAAAATAATATATACTTTAAAGACGTGGTATCAGTTCGGTAAATCCTTTCAGGGCCACTAACCTCTCTAATGTGATGGCTGGAACTGTTTCTTTTTAATTAGGCGTCTGATGTCTGATGGTAGTGATGATGCTACTCTTCTGTGTTTTTTTAAGGTTTGGTCGAGTCAGGCTTGTGCAGAACTGAGTCTTTGCAGGAATCAGTTTGATATCATGTCTCCTCAGAAACATGCTCAGGACGTACATACAGTCTTTAGAGCTCGAGTAGAGGGAGGTTGTATCTATTGAAGCTTTGAGTTTGTCGTTACTTGGCAGTTCAGTGATGTTGTCTGGCACATCAGCTCATTCCTCATAGCAAACAGCATAGCAAACATGTTTAATTCCACTTGAATCATGTCCTGAACCTCTCTCCAAACGCCTGAAGGAGTTCTGTAAACACAGCATATTCAACTGTCATAGCCAGCTTTTTTACTTTCGGAGGAGGCAAATAAAACATCTCTTTACCTTGGGTAATGTCATATATTAAATATCAGCAGTTATACCACACCCAAAAATGGAAATCTCTTGCATTGTCCTCCAGTGGTTTTTCAGTATCATCTAGTACAATATCAGTAATCTTCAATGGACCATTAAGACAAACGGACACTTTGAAACAATTTGAATTTGGTTTGAGCAGCTCTGGAGCAGCAACAAGGTTCCTTCACAATGTATCCTTCTCAATGAGGTTTGAGCTTCTCAGCTATCAGCTCCGTCACCACAAAGTTTGCCTGTATAACTTTGCAACTGTCAGAATGTGGTCTTGTAAAAGCTGCTTGTTGGACAAACAAACTCTTCAGGGAGAGTAAACTTTATCCGAGAGCATTTGTCCTCGCAACAGCTGTTAGGATGCAAGAGGTTGGCCTTGGACTCTTGCGTCCGCAAACTAAACAAACAAATGACCGACTATTTATCTGGGAAAGTGTAACCTTCCAAATTTCCATTGTTGACAGTCACCAGCAATGACACCTGGTCAGGCATAGCTGCTTTCAGACATAACTGCAGAGAATGTCAAAACAATTGGGTCCGGACTTTCTCCGGAGTTTGCCTTTCACACATGCACAACACAGCAGGAGATTCTCCGCTCAGATGCATTCAGCACAGAAGTCTTCAGAGCGTTCAGGTGAGGGGTGCTGCAGCAGGCAGAGGCACGACGTTACATATGAATCTTGCTGCGCAGGTCATATGTTTGTGTTTAAATCAACACCGGCATCGACCCTTATCACCAAAAGCTCTCTATACACCTTCTTCTGTGTCTTCTACATGTATGACACCACTTTTTCATCCTGAGATATTTGGATTCTTTTGGTGTTTTTTTCGTATTTCCGTTGCGTAAAATGGCATCAACACGCCCACTCGCTCACGGTGAATCGGCCGGAGCCTCACTCTACCAGCAACCATCTCCTGTTCTTTATCCCCACAATAAAAACTTTTAAATCTTCCTTACTCTCTGCACGAGTCCAGAAAACTCTGAGGATCCGAAAACCTTCAGCAAATGCAGCAACAGAGGCATATGATTAAGAGAATTATCTCTAATCCTTCCTTCAGTACTTTTGCCAAACAGGTCGGCAATACAAAAAATAATTCTGCAGTGTATCACTGAGAAATAAAAGCAGACTGTCCAGCTGCTGTGATGATAAGGTAGAACTGCAAAGAGCTGCAGACAGTGTTGCTGGGGTTTACCCCTCCACCCCTTCCTCAAAATACACTGCACTCTTACAGCAGCTGTCAGCTTTCCCTCACACTGTGGGAACTTAATATTAGGACCCCTCGTGTCTGGGTCACAGAAGGCCGGTGCGTTCTCTGATATCTGGAGACTGAAGCTTCCAGTAGCCGCTATCTTTTTTTCCAAATTTCCACAAAACATTTTCACATTTCACAAAAGAGACAAAAACTGCTCACAAGACCTTGAAATGCCTCTGCAGAAGGCCCCCCCGTGCAACTCCCCCTTTTCCTTTCCCGCGCAAAGGACAAAGCCAGAAGGAAAGGCTGACAAAGTGGCACTTCGGCCGCGTCTTACACTGCATGCTGATTTCTGAGTAAAGTGGCATGAATCAATGTACAAATATGTAGATGCAAGTAAAGCGGCTGTATTAATATGTGTAAAATGACATCAGTTTTAACAGGTCGTTTATCACTTCAAGTGTTTACAGATCATTAAAAATATTCCAGTGTTTCACATTATTATGTATGATTGGTGTGAATGATGCATTGACATATGTGCAACATTTTACTCTTGTGCGGGGTTGAGTTCAGGCTGATTTGAACTTCTTTATATAATTTTTCTAATTCATTCTTCCACAAAAAAAATCTTAATTTTATGAAATGGTCCAAAGTTTTGTGTGCAAACTCTTAAGTAGCTGTCAAATAAATGTAGAGCAATGAAAAGTACAATATCACCCTCTGAAACGAAGTGAAGTATATGTGTGGAGTAAATACCCAATAAAGAGTACTCCAGGAACTGCAGGCAGAGTGGTGGGATACATAAAAGGTAGTACATTTTGTATAATGATCGTATGGTCATTCAATGAACAGCATGGAACTGCCTCACTGCAACACAGTCTGGGTGCATGGTGGCAACTTCTTCAGCTCAGGACGAGAACAAGTGCAGGTTGTAGAGTCAAATCAAGACGGTTTTACGAATGAACACACATTTTTTAAGAGGAATCACCTTGAACACCTGTATTAGTCTCTATAAAATACACCAATAAACATTACAAATAGTGTTTTGAATGTGAATTGTGACTATTGTATGAATCTGTCGTGATTTACAGTGCTTCATGCGCCGGTGTCTGTGTGAGCGTGTGCGCCTTGGATCGCTCCATGCGTAAAGCCACTCGTGTGTGAGATCAGTGCGCCTGAAGCGCGCTGTGCCACAAACTAAACCACGCTAGCCTCTTATCCTGCAGTGAAACTACACAGCAGTCTACAGTTTTCAGACTGTTGCCTCAGTACCTGGCCAGATCCAGGAACGAGTCGGTGGTCTCCTTGTCGTTGGTGATGGTCTCCAGTCCCAGGTTGTTGGTGTTCAGCCCCCCCGCGCCCACGCCGGGTTTGATGATGAACGCCAGGGCCACCCCGATGCTCGAGGCGATCAGCGTGGTCACCAGAAAGTAGGCGACCGCGATGCCACCCAGTTTGCCCAGGGAGCGCGTGTCCAGGCTGGCGGCGCCGGAGATGAGGCTGCAGACGACCAGCGGCAGGATGATCATCTTCAGCATCCGGAGGAGCATCTCTCCGGGGAAGGCGAAGTAGGTCATCTGCGCTTTGGTCAGGTTCATGTTGCGGACCATCATGCCGAGCCCGACGCCCACCAGCACGCCGGACACCGTCATGATCACGAGCAGGTTCTTCCTCAGACACACCGCCGCCTTCTCCAAGAAGCTCTTCTGCGCGCTCTTCTCCATCATCTTGTCGGTGGAGTCCGACTTTGACAACGCGTGTCCGTTGATCTCGCTCATTTTCTCCATCGTGTCTCTCTCTGTTCTCGGGGCAGCGTGGGAAAGCGGAGTCCGGCCACTGGCAGGCAGCGTGGGATGGTTCCACACAGACGGCTGCACGCACTGTGCTTGACGGCTGCTGCTGTGTGAGGGCTGCGCGCACAGCTCACCGGGAGCCAATGGAAGATGAGGGACGACACAAAACGCGAGTGGGACATGCGCACAAATTCCGCCGCTTTATATAGAGAGCAAATGATGCAAGAGCAGAAGGGATTGCCCGAGTCCCTCTGTGTCAATGTGGCACAGTTCCCTGTGCTGAATTGACTGGAAACAGGTGGCACCATAATGATTACGAGAAGAAGATGCTTCCCCAAAATTAAAAATCCACTCTCTGCTGTTTCACATCCTGTCTGCTGTCTCCATCCTCTCCATAATATGCTCAGTTACAGTAAGGACTGAACCTGTATCCCTACGCTTCTTTATTACCCTGTCATGGATACATCAGTTACATCATGTTCTCCCTGACAATACTCTGAGTCTACTCAAGGCCGATAAACCATTTTATACTTCATAACTTCTTCCAAGTCAAATGTTTATCAGCTTCCCATCTGAACCTCCTCATATTATCCATCATTTCTCATCCCTCTCCTCATTTTTCTCCTGTCACCCCCACCGGTCGAGGCACACGGCCTCTCACGCTGAGTCTGGTTCTGCTTGAGGTTTTCCTTTCTCTCCACAGTCACCATGTGCTTGTGGGAACCAACAAATCAGCCCTGGCATTTAGGCCCAGACCGGCCCCATCCACCCTAAAAGCTGCATTTTCACTGTAACCAAACATTCTGTATCATATACACACCTCTGACATCTGTATTAAAGCAAATGCCTTGAAAATTCACTGAGTTATGAACATTTGAATTAATTTAAATGTGCTTTAAAGGCAGCAGCATGCACCGAGGTGGCCAAGATGCAGTCTGGGTGAATGTAAATGTGTTTTTATATTGTGGATCGAATTAAAGCAACATGTCTGACCCATCCTTGGTTCTTACTTAACTGTTGTAGAGCTGGGACTCACTAGAAGTCAGACACCACTGAGACCACATCGCTCTGTGTGTGCGTGTGTGTGCGTGTGTGTGTGTGTGTGTGTGTGCGTGTGCGTGTGGGTGTGTGTGTGTGTGTGTGTTTGTGGGTGGGATGGGCAGTGGACCAAACCACTGTGAGTCAAATGAGAGGGGGGTTCGGTGTTTCACAACCTAAACACGCTTTATGTTGAATCTATTTATTTCATTATGTAAAACTGTATGGTATCTTTGTAATGGTAATGAGGGGGACAACTTCCAGGAAAGAGTGGGGTGTTCTTTTCTTTCGCAATTTCTCTGCGCCTCCCCTGCGGTTCTTCTCCTTTTCTTCAGATTCATTATTTAATGGCGCTAGCACCGAGGGAGGGGGGAGGGGGTGTTTAAAGATGTAATTTGGTCAGCCAAGTGTCAATAAGGAAAAAAAACAATGGGCCGATTCGCCTGTTTTATGGGCCGATCAGACACCGGGAAAGTGCCGGGTTGGCCCGATGAGCAGACCAGCCCTGGAGCTGTTGGGTTTCTCTATAATATTATATAAGTGTTCACAGACCCGTCATGTCTACACAGCGTTCAGCTCTGGTCTTATCGAGGTTGAAATCACACTGAAAGAAAGAGAGATGATTATGGGTCATTGCAAACATTATGTGTAAGAAATCCTGACGGAGCAAGAGGTCAATAAATGTCTCATTTCAACCATTTCTCGTTCTTCTGAACCATTTTACAAACCTCTGATCTGAGTGTCCCACGTGTGGGTGTCGGCTGGAGGCCAGAGTCAGGACCACGGTCAGCTCTCTGCTCACCTCCGACATCTGTCCCCACGTGAAACCGAGCTGCACCTCTGCGCGTCCACCACTAGATGGCGCCATGATAAAGATATTGTTTCAGTGTTATCCACACGGCAGACAAAGATACCGCTTTACTGACACATGGGTAGAAAAACAGGTCAGAAAAAATAAACTCTGTTAGAACTCATTTTTTAATGTTCCTGTTTCTTGCATCACTTTGCCTCTTTTTGAATGAAATATGTTGTATACGTAAAGTTTTATCATGATAACAACAACAATAATACTATTATTATCATAACTTTTTATTATTAATCATTATCATCATATTTTTAGGCTGGGGGGTTCATACCTCTCAGTCCTCTTCTTCTTTATTATTATTATTATTATTTTTAGTAGTAGTAGTAGTAGTAGTAGTAGTAGATGTAGAAGTAGTATCAAATACCAAATTTAAATTAAAGGGGACATAGCATGCAAGCACGCGATTCTGCTTTCTCCGCTTGTTGTTGTACCCGTTGAATGTCGGGGTTCGGGGGTAAATGATGGTCTTCATAGCCCCCCCCCCCCACCCCTCTCTTTCTCTCTCTGTCTGTCTGCTTGTGTGCTTGTAGTGGATGGGCAGAGGGGGACATTTAATTATGTGATTGGGAAAATTAAAACTCCAGGACAACAGAAGGGGAATACAAAGTATGGGATGCATATTTGATCATTTATATCATATCAAATATGTAATTTATATCGTTTAAAATCATGGGGGGGAGAGGGGGGAGGGGGGAGCTGGCTCATTAGCATTTAAAGGAACAGGAACTCAAAACAGGTCACTCTGTGGAGGGCTGTTTTATACAGGGTAAAAAGGGTGCTGTTTTAAATGATCCTTGTGGTATTTTGACCAAAGTATGTTACAGACATTTCATTAAGACCCCAAGGAACCATATCAACTTGTGGTAAAATGGGCATGCTATGTCCCCTTTAAATGGTTTTAACTGTTCCTAAGATTAGGGCCGATTTGATAAAATACATTTGTTTTAATTATAAATTAAAAACCTTTTGGAAGCCCAAAAGTGACAAAAGGCAGAGGAGTCAGGATGTTAAAGGGGATCTCCACTGATTTTACCCACCAAAGTCTGTTTCACAGGTTTTTCAGTGGATTCTCAGTGGTCAAGCTGCATTACTGGTAATGTATGTTCCAGTCTTCACAAACATTTTTGATTTTGTATTGGTAATTGTTTTTTATGTTGTCAATTCATATCGTTGGAATGAAATCTTCACATATATGTTCATACCTTTTTACGCAGTTTCTAAGATTATCGTACAGGAATATAAAAAATTTGGATATGTGAACTTTTAGAGAAAAGTTTCTAGTGTTTCATAGAAGAACACTCAGAGGACTGTCGTGTTTTAATGAGAATCGCTGTACAATCCAAATTAGGAGCAGTACCTAGACGACAGACATGGAGAGAAGCAGCCCTCTGTCTCGTTGCCTCTGGTGCTGTCATCTGTGTTGTCCTCAGTGACCTCAGCTCCACTGTTGCTAAGTTGAGCTAAACTTTCCCTCCCTCCGCCAATAGAGACAGACTGTCCCCCTTCCCCTCACAGCTGTGTGGCCTGAATGCTGGAAATAACCCCGGCCGGCGGATCAGGAGTCGTGGCTGTTTAACAGTGGCAAATGTTGGCTCTGTGCCGCTGTGAACTAGAAGGAGGGAAAAAGACACAGGCTGTGCTTTATAGTGGAGCTGGTACCAACATTTATTAAAGCTCAAATCTGATCCAGTCAGTGGGATCCACCCTGATGACCCTGATGTGATGGATGGGATGCAGCTCTGCAAAAACATCATCCTTGTTCTCTGCAGTAACAAGTAAACTCGGATTCAGACTGATGTTGCAGAAACCTGTGGATCAGTTTCCACATGCTGTGTATGGATGAACCCTGCAACTACATGTGTGAGGATTTAACACTCAGAAAAAAATGATCTATCTATCTATCTATCTATCTATCTATCTATCTATCTATACATCCGTCCGTCCGTCCGTCTATCTTTCTATCTGTCTATCTAGCTATATATCTGTCTATCCATCCATCCATCCATCCAACCACCCACCCATCTGTCTATCTATCTACCTACCTACCTACCTACCTACCTACCTACCTACCTACCTATCTATCTATCTATCTATCTATCTATCTATCTATCTATCTATCTATCTGTCTGTCTGTCTGTCTGTCTGTCTGTCTGTCTGTCTGTGAGCTGAGTTGACTATTAGATTTAATCAGGCGGCTGATGCTTATTGTAGTATTTAGTGTAGATTGTTTGACATGAAATCATACATAACATAATATAGATTTATTCAAAGCTCTTGTAATTATGTTTACCCTCCTGTGATGTGGTGCTGAGCAGGTAGTTTACAGCAGGTTTATCAGAGAGGGACCACAGCTGCCTGCTGCACCTGAAAAGAACAGTATAAGAAAAGTGAGTGTGAACCACTCAGTAAAACTGCGAGATGATATTTTCTATGGGTTTTATCATTGCAGACGACACCCTTCAAATACCCAGCCAGGACCTGATGAGAAACCTTGTGCTGGGATCAGACGGGACAGACAGCCTCAAGCTCCTGAACATCAGGCCCCACGCTGGAGCAGCAGAAGTGTTGACAGGTGAGGGACAGGGTGAGAGTCGCACCTGAATAACATGTCAGTCTGGAGGAAAAGTCTTTAAGGAGAAGCTCAGAGAGGAGAGGAGCTGGGACAAAGAGGCTGCTCCCAGGTGAAGGGTGCAGGGTGAAGGGATCATGTTTTTAGGCGACGGGACAGGGCATCAGGCGTAATGCACTCTGAGCTCGGCTGGTAGGAGAGAGCCCGTCTCGTCTGACGGGAGCTGAGGTGCTTTGCCCTGCAGATGTAATTGAGGTTCCTGTGATCTGTTCAGACGATGCATGGCTGCTCTGCCCCCTGCGGTCAGTATCTCAGGGGAAATGTGTGCACACAGTTAGTACTACAAACCTTAAGGTGCTCTGGAGGCGTAGAAAATGATCACCTAGTAACATGTTCTGAGAAGCGTGTGAACATGAATCTCCAAAAAGTTAAAGAAAACATGATTATTCTCAGATGCTGAGCATTCATCCATCTGTCATCCATCCGTTATCTACACCACTTAACCTTTAAGGGTCACAGGAGGCTGGAGCCAAAAGATGCTGAACATCGTTTTCTAAAATCTTATGAGGGTGAAAGGAATATAATCATTTATGGAAGACATCATTATAAAAATCTTTTTAAAAACAACTTCATTTTTACATAATGATGCAGTTGTGAGATGATTATCAGTTCTTGATCTTCACTTCAGCAATATAATAATCAATTATATTTAAATATCAGTTCACATATACTGCATACAACCACCTGTCATCACTGATTCCATACTTACTGTAATGTGATAACAAGCTGAACAAATTCAATCACACCTGAGAAACACCATCCACGAAACAGTCCCAGAAGGCGTGAAGCACCACGCACATGTTCTAACAGAGTGTAGAGATCTGCTTTGGCCAAACCGCTGCTTCTAAGCCTAAGACTGAACTTCAAAATTAAAGGGATAGTTCACCCAAACATAAAAATTCACTCATTATCCGTTTCGAGTTGAATTTGATTGTCAGGGATTCCGGACACTTGGATTTTTTGTTTCTGTATTTTTTTTTTACGTTTAAAAAATTGGTCACCGGTTACTTCGATTGTATTGAACTTGCCTGCAGCCCTGTTTACCCCTGAAACTCCAAAAGTGTCCAAACACTTCACCCACCCCTCCATCTGCATAGTGGTGAGTGGATAATGAGTGAATTTTCCATTTTTTGGTGAACTGTCCCTTTAAGATAACACTTCACTATCCATTATTTTTTCCCACATTCTATATGAGATGGTACCGATTCATCTATCTATCTATCTATCTATCCATCTATCCATCTATCTGCTGATCTACCCTCACTTTCTTCTTTTAATTACTCTTACATTGTCAGGGTGGGGAAAGGTGTTTAGGTTTTTTTATGCATATACTCCTATAAAAGCACAAAATATAAACAGCATCAATTCAGTTTTGAATGATTTGTTGTGTAAGGGATGTTTTGCATGACCGAGGTATGGAAATTTGGTCACATGATGTTGAAAATAAACTAAGGAAGTGTTGAGTTGAGATTATTTTGTCAAAGTTACAGAATCAAATATGATAAGCACAAACTAACCTCAACCTATTTAATATGAACGTCCCTGTGTTTGTGTAAATGCACATGAAATAACAAACTGTCAAACAATATTAGAAAGTGAGACGACACAAGACTTCTGCTCTTTTTACAGTTTATTGTATATATATATATTTATATATATATATATATAAAACTACAAAAGTAAGACTGTTTTAAATTCACAGACAGCTGTCCATTTATCTCATATATACACGTATATATATCAGGATTCAAATGTGGACTGGATATACATATACCAATGTGTATACAGTCGACATCTGGATGCCAATACAGTGATCAGCTGATAGTTTCTCTCTCTCTGTGTTCTATTGCATAGAAAAAGGCACAGCTCTGAGGTCTGTGTAAAATACAGCCTTTGTAGAGAGTCAGCCTCGACCGCGCTCAGTCTTCCGCGGCTGACTCAACAGGTTCGGTAACAAACACTGATCAAAAAAGTCTCAGGAGCTCGAATGTTGTTCATACTATGTACATTACTTTTGGCATTGAAGCGTCTATGACAGGCTTTGGAGTCTTGACATCTGAAGGTTGGAGACGGGTTTTTGAGTATTGCTGCATTAACTGTTCGCCTTCAACTGGAAAAAATGTTGAAAAAAAAAAAAAATCTGAGTACAAAAAGATGTAAAAAGTTGTGGCTGCCGACCCACAAAAAAATAATCAATAACGTAGCAACAAACAAACAAATAAACAAGATAATATAACTACCTATGTATATAAAAAAAATGGCTTCCACCCATAATTCCACACTCAGATACATTCCTATCTGAAGTACATTCCTACCACACATTCTGTACACGCATTTACAATCCAAATGTTCACTTCACATCCAAAATAAATATATTTACACAGAAAAGAAAAGAAAAAAACAATATGAATAAATAACTTCATTGACAAAAAAAAAAAAACAAGCACTCCAAAATTCAAACATAGTGAAAGAAACAAGACACAGTCGTCTATAAACAACATGAGTTGGTGCTGCTGTCTGCTCGGCTCACACACTCTGAATTCAGTTCCATTGCAGGTCATATACATACGAGCTGAGGTCAAGTGTCAAACCTCTGGGAACCAATGATCCTCCACTGTTTGAGTTTAAAGCCTCACTGCTGTTGGCTGCCACAGGAAGATGAGTCAGGCTGTAATGCAGATAACACATTCTGTCCCATTAGCAACACTGAGTCCCACCAGCTGGGACCTCTGCTAGAAATACCATTATCAGACCGTTTTTCACCATGGAAAGGCTGTGCTGAGAGACACAGAGGCGTTGAGGGTTTCTTGTGTTTAATAGTCACTTAATATTTTGCGACGTAAAATAAAAACTGTTGGTGAGAAACCCTGCTTTTCAGGACCATGCATTGTGTCAGTATACGGTGTATTTTTCTTATATTGCTGTGAATATCCAAACAAATGTAGATGCAATGTGCACAATAAAGCTGCATTCATTAATATGTTTATATCCATATCAAAACTATAATGCATGATGTGTTTATAGTGATAAACTTGCAGATCGTTACCACCGAACTTTCAGTTTCGCTTCATTAGAAGGAACACATCAGTTACTTTTAACTTATCGCTCTGGGAGTTGCTTTTATTGAAAAAGCTCTGATAAACTCACTAAAAGCAACAAATTGCAGAGAAATCCGGAGATGAGATGTTGGGCATAGTGGAGCATTCATGTACCAGCTAGTGCTTCCTTCAGGTGTTGGTGGAGACCACAAAGGAGCAAAAAGGAAAGTTAATATAAGTTATCAGGTGGCAAAAGACATGAGAATAAATTAACATTAATGTGTATTAGTTAACAAGCAATATATGGTAACATAAGTGGTAATACATGTTGAAATGGCACAAAAATATCAACGAATGCAGCTTTCAAAAGACACTATTTTGCACAAATATCCCACAAACAACTGAAATGCACTGAACATGAATAAAAGAATCTCAGGGTCCCAATTTGCCTATTGGTTAAAATCTGATTGCACTGATTAATTGATGTCAAAGAGGGAAGGTGCTGAGTCATTGCTTTCTAAATATTGCATACTTTTTGTTTTGCTGTAGAAACTTTAAAAAACACTTTAAAGTTAAAATCTGAACTATCTTGTGGTTCTGCAACTGGTTTGACTTTGAAAAGAATAATTTTACATCTGCGAATTTGAAATTGCCTGTGTCCACTCCATGCCTTTTCTTAGAGTCAACATACCGCTATGCTGGTGCCAATGTGTTTGTCCTTTTCAGAATGGGTTGCTTATAAATTATGGCTACATATGTGACACTGCTATTCACACACACAAATAAATGCTTTTAGTGGGGCTGGAGATCTGTTCATTCTAAATGGTCATCAGTCTTATTAGCGTTTTCCCCCGTTGTCCAATCTGATCAATTTAGAATTGCGTGCCTTTGATTGGAAACAACATTGATGGAGGAGAAACTAGAGGTGGCTGTGGCCAGATGCTCCAGGCAGGTGTGGAAGAGGGTTGGTGCTGTGCTTAAGATTTCAGGTGAGTTTTTTTTCATTTATTGTAACTGTACAAACGGTATTGGTTGCATAAAGCTTGTGGTTCGAGTAAAGCCAACATCAGCCCACTTTTAACGTCATCGTTCTACAAGCTGCAAGACACTTCTGAACATATTGTAGCGATTGACAGCAGACTGTCAAACGTCCCCGCACTCATCCTAAAATAATCTGTGAAGCAACCATCACCAGCGGAGCTCCTGGAGCAGCTGGTGATTCTGTTCCCCATGTACCCACACTGATCGTTTCTGATTTGTTTCCCTGTGCCAAGCAAATTATTCAAAAATAGCCTATCATCCTCTATAGGAGCCAGAGCAAGTACCCTCTGCCTGTAGCTTATACATTTAGATAGCATGCACAGATCTGTGAGTTTACTTCACAACAAAATCCGTTTTGCTTAAGACAGGTGATTTGATGGTTGCCTAGCAACAGTAGGAAAAAAAGCTCTGCATTGCTCTTTTTTTTTTTTTAAGTGTTGGCTTCCACGAAAAAAAAGCAGCGCGGCATCTGATCGGGGCCTTGGGTGACACAGCAGTTCTCAGCCTTTTGCCTCTGCCCCACAAGCACCTCCATGCATTTTTATCCAGTAAGCATCACAGCCAATATCCACATATGTGACTCGAGTAAGGAAATGTGTGTGAAGAGGAGTTTCAGCTTCAACTGATAGCGTACCAAAGAAAAGGCTCAATCGTGGACACAGCATTTGCCTGGTAAAGAATTCATACTCAGTACAGAGACTTTAGGATTCTAAGGAGACCAATATTCGCGATGCTGGACTTTGCCATCACATTTAGTCATTATGTACTAAATATCATGCATACGGCTGTGTGCAGGGGAGGTTGTGTTTAGACTCTTTTGCATTGTTGCAGTTTAAGTTTCCTACTTGAGCGGAAAATACACATTCAAATTATTTACGAGACAGATTTAGTCCTCCTGTTATCGTATGTGTTTCAATCATCCATGAGCTCTGCGGTCAACCTCAGCACTGGGGTTCACGAAGTGCAGAGGAGCTGTAAACATACAGCGTGTGTGTAATACTGTATACTGTGCTGTAATTTGTCTGTCACTCATGATGCTAATTCCATGTGACCCAAACCAGAAATAAGGCATTTTCCCCCTAAAATATTCAACTTTCTTTGTGTGATTCTGAGAAATTCTACGGAGTCCCCCTGGAGCCACTGTGACTTCCCCTGCAATCTGTGCTCGCTGTTTTGTCTTGGGTCCAGACTGAACATGTGTTAAGAGCCTACAGTGTGTGCTTAGGTTCCACTTTTCAGGTCATCTACATGTGACTGGGAGGGAAGAGTCCGTGCTGGCGCTGCCCCGCTTCCAATGTCAACACATCCAGCTTTCCTGTGGGTGTAGCTCATTTGAATTCTGCTGTAACTGAAGCATGATAACTAACCCATATGCCCGAGCTCATGTAAAATAGCATCCAGCACAGTTATATGTGCCTGCCGAAGTCCTGAACTGAATTCATACAAGAACATCTCCTTCAACCAACAGTTTAACAAACAACTAGGCAATGTATTTAAGAGCTAATCCCAAAGCGTAATTAAAAAGCCGAGCTAATATGTAATGTAGCACACTGATAAAACAATGTCTTTCTCATAAAACATTTTTTATGCTTGCTTAACAAATAAAACATAGCATCTGCAATAAGATAAAGATTAAATAATTATTATTTGATCGTTAGAAATTGCCCTCCTTAATTATAGTTTTAATACAATACAATAATTTAAAAGAACATCGAGGAGTGACCTCGCTAGGCTGTTAAAGTGAAAAGACTAGAAAAGAAAAAAATACTGTAAAAAACAGGAATTGAATAAGTGGTCATTCTGAAAGGCACTCGTCTGCTAAAAGCCATGGATTCAGTGTGTGTGTGTGTTCACTTGTATTTCTTTACCTGTGAGACGTAAATGTCCTCACAAGGATATAATGACTGCAGAGTCCTCGAAAATGAGGACAATGTGACAGTCCTCTATATTTTCTCTATTTACAGTTACTCTTCGGGGTTAAGGCTTAGGTTCAGGTTAAAGATTGGAACTAGGATTAGGTTGAAATTAGAGTTAGGGAATGAAAGGAGTCAATGGAGGTCCTCACAAGTATAGAAATACAAACTTATTTGTGTCTTTGTTTCCCAGTTACTTCATTTCCATATTTGGAAAGGCGAGCACAGTGCATGCACAGTGTTGTGTAGTAGTAGTAGTTGTCAAAGTAGTACGAATTGACATCACCATCGATGTTTACAATTACCGATCTTTGAACAAAGTTTAAAAAAAACAAACATAAAAACGACCAAGACGGCCCCCAAAGCGATCACAACTTTTCATTCCAGTCTGTTCTCCAGATCAAACCGTTTGTGTGTTTCTGACGTGTTGGTGTCCGTGAGTCACGACCCCACCAACACCTCCATGATGTGGTCCAGTTCTGTCAGATCTATTTTAAAAGGCTGATTGGCTGAAACCTGCGGGGCGGAGCCGCTGTATGGTGACGCAAGCGATTTGAGGAGGTCGTCTGTCGTCACCACCGGTGACAGTTTGGCAAGGCCCCCGCTTGCCGCCACGCCCACTGCCCCCGTTGTTGTACAGGGGTCAAAGTCATACATGGACGTGTCAATGTCGGCAAACAGGACATCATCCAGCGCCAAGTCTGAGAGAAACCCCGAGGGTGAGGCAGAGGAAGGAGGTGAGGAGGGACAAGAGGAAATGTCTACTAAGCCACCAGGGGGCAGTGTGGGCAGATTGTCCATGGGCCGGAGCTCGGTGCAGCGAGCTTCAGCTAGCAAGACGCTAGCTGCCTCTGGTTTAGAGCCCATGGTCCTGCAGTCTCTGGGTGGGGAAAGAGGTGCTAACTGGGAGGGCCGGGTGAGTGGCGTGGGAGCTGGGGAGGTAGTCACGGTCGTAGTATTAGCTGCTGCTGTCCTTGTTATGGCTGTGGGAGGACCCAACTCTATGTCACCCAGCGTGGAGGGGAAACTGTCACTGGACGAGGCAGGCACAGGGACCCTGGGGGACACCTGGCTCAGAAGTGCCGAAGGTAATGTGGGACACTGCGCTGGGGTAGGCGACAGAGGAGGAGTTGGTGGGGATGGAGCACAAAAGGTTGAATCTCCTCCATCCTCCTCCAGTAACGAGGCTGGAGTGAGGCAGGCTTCCAGAGGGGCAAGGCAAGCCTCTGCACGGCTGGGGCATGCCTGGGACGCCTGGCAGTTGGGAGGCACCATTGGGTGGGGTGAAGGCGGTGGAGCGATCGCCGGCATCAACAACACAGAAGGCTGGGATACCTGTGCTGCTGCTGCCGCTGATAAAACACCAAATGAGGGCGGCGCCTCACGGAAGCCCTCATCCATGGGGTCGTCAGGTGGCGGTGACGGTGGCAGGAGTAGTGGCCGCAGTGAGCCCTCCTGCTTGAGTTCCTCCTGGATGCGCCGCAACATGTTGTTGATAAGGACACGGCGCTCCAGGCTGGGCTCGCCAAGCGGCCGCTGGCTGTACAGCTTCATCAGCGAGATGTTGAAGATGGTCTGGCGCTGCAGGGTGTAGGACACCTTAGACAGGCCCTCTGGGCAGAGGCTTATTCCCCCTCCCGCCACCGACGCCTCCAGCGTTTTGCCTTCCAGCCCCTCTTCATCCTCGTCCAGCTTCCGCTTCGCACCTTTACCGAACATATATCTGGAAAAAGACAGGAGACAAGAGTTGATTTGTCACTGGACTTAGAAGACATTATAAAAAAACTGATTCAACTGATTAGTTTTGTTTAACCTACACCCCCCCCCCCCCCCCCCCCCCCCGTCAGCATTAGATGATCCGTGTCATCTCACTCAACCACAGATACCGTTTATTCACCAGTAAAGTTTTCAGACTGAAACCCAGTAGCAGCTTAACCGTGGGTATTCAAGAATCTGCTTAAACGCAACAAGCTTACTGCAACAGGGGATTTAAAAAAAACATACATTGAAACCAAGAGCAGCTGCATTGGGAACCTTGCCACCACATAGGGAACCTCAGCACACACATACCACCACACTCAGACACACACACACACACACACACACACACACACACACACACACACACACACACACACACACACACACACACACCAAGTTATGTAATAGCAGCGCTCCCTGCTGTACCACAGGATCATAGGCCAGATTTAAAGCCCAGCCCCCTCCACCTCTCCTGCCATATTGGAATAGCACATTGACTTACATGGTGAGGGGGTGGGGCAGGGGGGTGGTGGTGGGGGGGGAATACTGTGTGTGTGTGAGAGAGAGAGGGAGAGAGAGTTATTCCCTTAGAATATATGAATATATTCCAATAGTGAAATAATAGATGCCGCTACAGATCAAACTATCTGGTGGTGAAAGAAAGAAAGAAAGAGAGAGAGAAAGAAAGAAAGAAAGAAAGAAAGAAAGAAAGAAAGAAAGAAAGAAAGCATCGCTGCAGTGAGTTTGACTCTAATCCAGGCTGACAGGCTCATGCAGCCAGTCGCTGTCTACACACACACAACCACACACACACAACCACACCGCGCATGCGTCTCCTCATACACACACACACAGGAAGTGTGAGCTGCAGGCCCAGTCACCACGACTGGTTGGTTGCCATGACAAACAGTGTCAGCTGGGAATTCACCCAAAGAGATGACAAAGAATGGGATGGGGGAGAAGAGGAGGAGGGGGGAAAGAGGAGGGAGGAAGAGGAGGAAGACGGGGAGGAGGAGAAGTGAGAGGAGGAAGTGGAGGACTAGGTGAGAGATTGGTGTGGAAGAGGTGGGAGGTGAATGAGCAACACTCTCCTCCCAATTGAAATAAAACTGCTGCTGCGCTGCCTATGAGCAAGGCACTGAAACCCAACTGCTTTTTAACCCAAACTTTTGGAAATGGCTCATATATGGTGCAGGTCTGTTAGATCATTCAATGTACATGTAGAGTTTCATAATAACATTTTGTTGTCATTGGGGGGATGTTTTAAAAAGCCTTTGCCCATTTGGTTCCTTTAACTTGGACACAACTACAGGAGCTCAACATTATCATATGTTAGCTAAAACACTGGCACTTAGAGTCGTCACTGTCCATTGCACTGGTTATTAACTATGTTGACTCAAATTCAACTTTTCAGTGTGGCCGTCGTATTTTAAGGTACAGTGAATGGTCTGATTCTCATGCAGCCGAATGGGACACAAGAAACTGTCTTATCAAGTGAAGTAAGTTTTATATCGATTCAAAGAACACTCGTTCTTTACACTGGTTGGTTGCTAAGCTATGCTACATTAAGCACCTCCTGGCCTTCCATTCCATTCATAGCTTACACACAGATATATGAGACTGGTGACTTTCTCATCAATCTCTAAACAGGGCAGCAAATAAGTATGTTCCCCAAAAATGTTGAACTATTCCTTTAACTTCATCCATCAGACTCATTCATTCAATTCAATTGTATTTGTACGGCGCCAAATCACAACATAAATTATCTCAGGGCACTTTACATAGTGAGGTTGAGACCTCGTAGAATCATTGAGAACCCGAACAAGTGAAATAAAAGCTGCAATTGACATCAACAGTGTGACAGCCGCCATGACAGAAAAGACAAAACAAAGGGCAACGCATATGCTGACATAAAAAATGTAATGCTACAACTATCTTAGCATCAGAGCGCTATAAAGAGTAATATAATGGTATTGACATATACGGGTATGCTGGTCAATGAAAAGGAAGAAGAGATTCCAGTACAGAAGTGTGGATGATTTTTTGGAGAAGTGACGCCATTTGCCATGTTTTAGTATGTTTTTGTTTGTGTTTTCCCTGCCTGTATTTATATTTGAACCTTTTTTTTAACCTCATAGCTGCCAACCTTGACCAGGACTCCCTGGCAGAAGACGTATTATATCTTAATAGTTAAATAGAGGATGAATAAAATAAAAACCTATTAATTACGCAACATACATACATGTTCCTGGTTTAATTAGAGGATTTCTTTACTGCATCACACAAATCAACACATATTAACATTACCAATTGATGGATACTTCAACTGCAATAAGAATGAAGCAAATACAAAACAATATAGAGGCTTTGTTCATATATCATAGGACGTGTACTTTTAAAACACGTTTTCATACTGTTTTACACGGCCTGTAGATCATGGCCTCCACATTCTTCATAAATATTTCAACTTCATCACTTCCTGCTTCTGTGGCTCATTCAAGATGTCTTTTGTGATGTTTTCATTTGAGTATTTAGCTCAAAGCAGAACAACAATTTAAAGCCTAGGATCAAAATAAAAAAATGTTTAGGCATATTTTCGGGAATATTTGGTGTTTGTGCCAATTTCATGTTGTTGTTTAGAGCTGTGAGTTCAGGCTGGACACACATGAAGAAAAGGGACATGGGTGCATGTCTTAATGAGCGAATCCTGGCACCAGTTACCTGAATTATTGATAGTTTTTTTCTCCATCATTTTCATAACCAAAGAAGAGATGGCAGCCTTGCCTGTGTTGTCTTATTGAGAGCTGAGCTCTGGGAGGTGCAGAGCAGAAACCCCTCAGTGCTAAATGTGAGCTACAAAGATTCAAACCTATAGAAGAAGCACTAAAGAGGCTCCAGACTTTCAGCACTTCTTTGGTGCTAGAAAACTGGATTAAAAATGAATTTACATGTACGTTAATTTAAATAATCTGTAGGTTTCTTTGCAGCAGTGTATGGCACGTCTAGGAAAATGACGAGAGAGAGAGAAACAGAGAGAATCAAAGAGTGAGCAACAGAGTTACTTTCAAAGCAGTTTGCGGGTGTGTGATTGAGAGCTGAAGCAGCTGCACATGTCTGACTCACTGACTCATGGCAGTGTGTTTAGTATCACACACACACACACACACACACACACACACACACACACACACACACACACACACACACACACACACACACACACACACACACACACACACACACACACACACACACACACACACACACACACACGGAGCGGGGCTAACATACCAGAGGTGCCCCACCCCTTACATTCCACTTCATTATCCTCCTCTTCCCTTTCCTTCTCCTCCACCTCTTCTCCTCTTCGCTCATACATTTCTCCTTTCCATCTTTTCTTTTTCATCCTGACTCAGGTCTTAGGCTCTAACCCTCCCACCTCCTTCCACTGACTGTCAAAGTTCACAGGCCCAGAGCCGTCCTACACCATATGAGCCATGTCTAGAGATGATCACACCAGGAGAAGAAGAAGTCAAAGAAAGAATAATAAATGAGTCAAGCAAAAAACGCAGAGCAGCAAAGGAGGACCGCGCTCCAAAATGGAGCCAAAGTCATCACTCAAGGTCACTGTGACTTAACGTGCTGCTGTCAACTATCTCACAAAGTAGTGTCTTAAAATTACCTTTTTCCAAAAGGTTTTCCATGAGCTTTATGTTGGAAAAAGCCTATTGAGACCTTCAAGACGAAAAAGCAAATGAATATAACCAGAAACCAACCAACCTGCAGTTTTTGAAGGTCAGTGCTAATACTGATATTTTTAGATTGAAGTTCACAATAGAGCTTTTTTCCCCAATCTTCATTACCTTCAAATGTTGGCAATTCAGTGTGTACAATAGAAACTATTACTTAATCAATCAATGAATCATATCAACCTGCATCATATCAGAGGCTGATAGCTCAAACTGAACAAGGTTCTACTTTAATAAAAAGTTTAGTATCTTGAGGAAAATTTCTCAAACTAAACACTTGCCCAGAGTCTAAAACACCACCAAATATCCTGATAATAAAAACACCAGAAACCAACCACAGGCCATAGTGTGGTTGGTTCTTGTGAAAAATAATCAGAAATGTCTCGACAACGACAAAGCATGTCTCATTTGTCTCATAGAACTGATGAGAATTAACGACAATTGATAACGACAAGATACAATCAAACAGCATCGTAAACTGAAAAGTCAACTTATGTAGATAAGACTACAGGAAAATGATTGACAATAGGATGTGGGCCTTGATGGTAAAATAATAATTTAGAGCAAAGAGAAATGGAACGTAAAGAAAAAGTAGTTACTTTTAACAGATGTGAAGGACTGAAAGGTATTAATTGAATCACCAACATGTGTAAAACATATCAAACATGAATGTTTCAATCATTTAGAGGAGAGTTCCAGTGTGTGTGCATGTATGTATGTGTGCGTTTACCTGCCAACTGTGCCTGCAACCACACTTCAGACATGTGGGCTGAGCATATTACTCCAGGAGCTGCCTTTAGTGTGTGCGTGCGCGTGTGCGTGTGTGTGTGTGTGTGTGTGTGTGTGTGTGTGTGTGTGTGTGTGTGTGTGTGTGTGTGATAGTGCAGTGCTAGTGGATGGACTCTGCAGTGATATTATGATCCTGTAACCGGATACGCTGGTTTCCATGCCTGAGCTGCACATCCACCCCTCCCCCTCACCTCTACATCGGGCTATTTCAGGTTCTCTGGATGCACAAAGTGTGGACACACACTACGCACTGCACTGCTGCAGGCAGGCGAACCCAACACTGTGTCGTACGCTTAGTTCAGCACTCACATGTGCACGAAGGCGCACAGCGGGCGACTCGCGGCTCATAGTCATGACTGGACCTCCGACTGACTGACTGTTCCTCGTCACTGTAATGCATCCAGCCCTGCACATGAGGACGACATTGCCACAGTCACTCTGTGTGTATGTGTATTTGTGTGTGTGTGTGTCTCACACATACATACATAATGTAGAACTAGTAAACACATTCCAGACAAACCTAGAGGAAGAAATGAGTTGTAGTGTTTGCCTGATCAGATCCACTACAGTAAATATCAGCTACGCTTCCACAAACAACTTAAGATACAGTAACACTATGACGATAGTCACTTCTACTGTTTCTACCACTGCTGTTCGTACTACAGCTCTGTCTACTAAAACTGAGAATAAAACTATTTTATGACATTTGTAGAACTTTCAACTATGCATCAGAAGTACCACAACCACATTTAATCAACAACAATCACCATCAGCACCTCACCAGTAGTTTTTTCACTGAAGAAATCTTGCTCTTTAGCAAGCGCAGGAAAATACAGGGTATGTGCCTTTTCCAACAGCTGCACGTCCCAGTGTGTGTCTGTGGTGCTCAAAAGCCTGAAACCTGGACAGGACACCGTGCAACTGTTCAAGATGTATCAATAAAACAAATCAGAAGTGATGTATGTGGTTTAAAAAGGGAAATTCTGATAGGAGATCTGGTGATGGTGGATAGAGTTCAATTAACGTGTTGGGTTATTTTTCTCAAGTGGCTTCAAGCACTTTTGCAGCCAAAGTTTAAAAGTTAAATTAAAAGTTAAATTAAAAATAAAAAAAGTTAAAAATGAATATGAGCTACATAATAGTTTAGATTACTATTAGTTTTAACTGCACAAGTTGTGATATACCCCAGGAATTAGCTGTCTGCTTGAACCCAAACGGTTTAATTTATCTTTAAAACACTTTTATTTAGATATGGCAGAAATTTAAAAAAAATTATGTAACAACAGAGGAAGACAGATGGTAGAGTGTCTAAACCAAAATAAACAAGTCAATCATGTGGCAGGAAACAAGTGTGTGAAAACTACAAATGTGTGTGTGTGAGTGTGCGTGTGTGTGTGTGTGTGTGTGTGTGTGTGTGTGTGTGTGTGTGTGTGTGTGTGTGTGTGTGTGTGTGTGTGTGTGTGTGTGTGTGTGTGGGGGGGTGTTTTCCCTTGTAGTGATCAAAAACGCTCACATGACAAAGTCAGTTGGTTATCAGACAGGCAATTCACTACGATCTCTTACATAATAACAGGACTGGTTACAAAACACTACAGTTCCAACTGCGTAACACGTAGTATCTCATTAATAACCGGACTCTGGCGTGAGAGACCAAGCCCAGGGTGGATTCAGAGACGTAAAACAAAACCGAAGGTGTTTGTTCCTTAGGTTTGATGAATCATAATTCATTTTTAAAGAGCAATCCTCATTTTGTTGACGCGGGAGGAGATTCATCACACTCTCATTATGAGCAGTGTGAGAGTAATGGAGAGCAAAGGTCAGGAACGAAGAAACAGAGTAACTGACATGTAAACCCTTACATTTGTAGTTACAAATATTTAGTCGAACCTCTTTAACACAACTAGAAAAAACTCTCAGGACAATCTACTAACTTTCACTAGCACCTCAAGCTACAGCAAAACAAAAATTATGTAAAAATGATATGATCATTCATTTAGGATTTATAACAGCAACTGTTATTTAGCTAAGGGAACATGGCGACTGGGAATGTCTGCTCAAACAAGCACCACATTTCTGTACAGCCAGTTCAGCAAACACTATGAGTCAATCCTAACAGAGCGAGGTGACAGGTGCTCGCACTTTAAAGACTTGTTCTTTGGGATTAAAGGTGCTGTTACTTAAAGGCACAGCCCAAAAAAAGGAAACACCTCGTTTCACTTTAACTCAGGATGACACACACGGGCGTCCTACGTCTCTCTCTCTCTCACACACACACACACACACACACACACACACACACACACACACACACACACACACACACACACACACACACACACACACACACACTTAAATCTATAAATAAAATGCAGAAGAAGCGAGCAGAATTAGGTCAGCAGACGTGTCCACATGCAGGTGAGTTTTCCACTCTCTCCACCGAGCCGCTTCAGTTAGAAAACCCAGCCTGACACTTCCAGTGACAGAGCTACAGGAATCCACATCCTCAATATATCTGGAGTACACAGTCATACCCATCTTATTACTGCAGCATGTACTGTACCAACAGCAGCATCCGACTTTTACCACGGTGCCCATCTTGAACGGCAGCACCGGCTCCAGTGCTGCAAGTGTCATCATTCTTACTGCAGGCAGCACCCTTATTACTTAAGTATAATCCTTATCATTGCAGTACACGCCTGGTTACTGTAGGTGAAGCCATGCGGCTGCACTAGGAGCTTCATCCAGGTATTCAGAAACTGAAGGTATGCAGTATACTGTATAGGAACCTGTCACAGCCAACAGACTCGCTTTTCACTGTAAATTCAAGCCTTGACCATATAAGCCTGCAGCTGTCCCCTCTCCCATACTTCCCAATACATCTTCATACCAGGGCCTACAAACCAACACCTAGAGATACTGTGTGTGTGTGTGTGTGTGTGTGTGTGTGTGTGTGTGTGTGTGTGTGTGTGTGTGTGTGTGTGTGTTAAAAATGATTTTGTTGTAGTGTGTCCAAAATCTACAATTTCCCTCCGAGCTCAATGTTGATTTATTGAGTCTGAAACTAATAGCTGCGAGGTGGGAATATTTTTGAATAATAAAAAGGGCTGCATCTTAAAACTAAAGGCAGAATGTTGTTTCCATTTTGTTTATATATTACTATTGACTTTTTGCACTGCCTTTTACTTTACCTCTGCAAGTCTTAAGTGCAGTATCTATCTATCTATCTATCTATCTATCTATCTATCTATCTATCGAGTAGTAAAACTAATTGCTATGTCTCTAGTTGGAAATGTTTTCCTAAACTCTAAACGAATCAGTGAAATTTAAACATTTTGAATGTCTCCTTGACACCTGAGGGGTTCCCCACTGTGGTTATCTGCTGATCTCCGGTGGAGGCCCAGTTGTGTAACTCTGCATCTGTCTATTATGCTTGGGTGCTCTGCCCTGGCTCCTGTACGGTGGGTGCTGGTCCAGACGGGACCTCTGGGGTGACCTCCGAGCAGCTTGTGGATGGCAGCACAGAGTGGGGGGGGGGGGGGGGGGGGGGGGGGAGTGCTGTGTATGTGGTGCATGTTATGAAACAGAGGGGCCCCCCCCCCCCCCCACTCACTACAATAGCTGAGATGGTCCCAAACACTGGAGAGCAAGTCACTTCACACATTTCACGATAACACCCTTCAGCAGGCTGCAGGATCTACTTAATGTTTAAGAAAATTCATAATTATTATTATAGCTTTTTTAAATACACTATGTGTCCTTGCAAATGGGCATTAATGCAAATGTGAAGTCCTTCTTCTCTGTGCTGCTGTTGACACAGGACCCTGTCTGCAGATGTGCAGCCTCCAGCACAACATCTGGCCGCACATTGACTCTCAGTGCATGGAGGAGGATTTCAACACATTTAGGTCCTTTTAAGTCATTTGGAAATCACTTGTTAAAGGTAGAAGAGCTTCACTGCTGCAGCTATAAGTCGATAAGACGACCCGCTGGGCTGAAACAGCGTGTGGCCGGAGGCTGCGAGTGTTTCAGCGGGACTCTCGGTGTATTTGGGCTTTTTAAAAAAAAGTTTATGGGACAGACTTTCCTCCGCGGCGGTGAAGTGGAAAGTGGCGGCCGCTGCCTCCGCTGTGAAGCCGGACTGAGTGTTCGGCAGGGCGGGACACAGGTCGGGATTCAGGGTGAATGGAGGAACCGCGAGTGACGAGAGATATTTAACATTTAACAGGAAAACTTTCCCCGAGCCAGGAGCCCCGCTCCAGCCCAGCAGCACGGAGACCAGCAGCCAGGAGCCGCGTCTATAATTCATTACAAACACTGGCACCGTCCTTTGACGCGTCTCCTCTGGTCGCCTGTCTCTGCCTGAAGAAAAGGTGGAAACGTCGTCTTACCGTGTGCAGGAGGGCCGGAGAGAGAGGGAGAAACATGGAGGGCGATTTAAAGTCCTGTCAGCTGCAGGAACACGAACCGTCCGAGCTGCCGGAGACTCTGACACACAATGGCGCTGACAGGAGGCGGAAGCTGCTCACAGGACCGCTGCTGCCTTCACGGACCGCCGGACACCACAAGAGCTGCCCGTGCCCGTACATCCCGCAATCAGAGACTATGCAATAATTATACATCTATAAATAATGGTATTCATTATATCAAGAAAATTATAATGCATCATTTTAAAGCTAATTTAATGCGAGAGTTTTAAGAAAATTCACCCCCGTGTGCAGTTGTCACGAAGGAAGAACTTTGTCATTGAGACCGAGGCTGTGTCCGAAATCACCCATTCATGCTTCTGCGTCAAAGCTACGCCGTAGCCTACGCGTAGACGTGTACCCTACGCATATCTACGCCGTACGTGCATCCTCCCTGAAAATGGAACGACGCGTCAAGGCCACGCAGACCACAAGAGCGGTGATCGGTCCCCTTGGTCCGACAGACTCGCCACCATTATTTAATTGAGTTGATGGAGCGAACACATGCGACGTCTTTCTTTTCTTCGTTTCAGTTCTTTAAGAAATAGAAATTGCTCTTCAACATCTATCGGCTCCAACTCCAAAACGAGCCACTCGTCATTGTTCCGAAGTAAACAGAGATGCAGAGAAGTTGTAAATAAACAGACACTCAAAAAGACACTCAACACCAGCATAGAAACTCTACCACCACTAGCGTTTCAGCGGTGTGATTGCTGCGCGACTCACACACACCTACACACAACTATGAATGCTATGCCCCGTGCAGAGGCAACGTGCATACCTACAGCGTAGCTTCAATGCAGAAGCATGTATTAGCCTTAACCCAGACTTCACTATGTAGGGACTTCTATGTAGTGGACTATATAGTGAGCTCATCAACACTTTCGGACACTACACTGTGCATTTTCTCTGTTACAGTAATTACATCATTGTTGCAGGATTATAACATAAAACAAAAATGCCTACTGGTGTAAAATCCCACAATGCATTAAAAGTTGATTTTACACATAGTTTCAATATTTATTGATTGAACATATCTAAATGCAGAAATAAACTTCATTGCCACAGTTTGTGTTGTGATGCTGTTCTCTGCTCGTATTTGAATTTGTATGACAGGTCAGGCTGTCCCTGCTGCCCTCTCCCCTGTCATCTCTCCACTGCAAGCGCAATGCATGATGGTATGTATTGCTATTGGTTAGTGATCATCGGTAATACACAACTATTCACGATGCATTGTGGGAAACAATGACTCCACTTTATAGTGTTAAAAATCGGTGGCCACTCCAGTTTTTTTGCACTTCTGCTTTGAAAACCAGTCCTTAACACTTCACAGATTTTTGCTTGACATAACTATATGTATTAAACAGGCTATAGCCTGGTGAAATATTGTACTTAAATAAACAAAAACATGTTGGGATGCGTTTACTACTTTGTAACTAACTATTTTATTTCTTTATGCTTATATTTCAATTCTCAATCTCTGAGAAACTCTAAAGATTGGAGGCTACAGTCGTCTCTCCCCTTATGACTTGAAAGAACATTTTCCAGATAACGTTTAATCTACAGTTAATTAATTCATACGGATACATATCTGACAACCCATTTGCTCAATTCGTCAGTTATCCTCCAATAGTAATGACTGCAAAATGATGGTCAGGACGGGAACCATTTTGTTATGGAGAGGTGAATTTCCGAGGGGCACCTGAACGTAGCAGGAGAAGCTGAAACCGAGCAGCTGCCCCGAGAAGTGGCGTCGTCGACTTTGCTCCGCCCACACACACACAAACACACACACACACACACACGCACACACACGCACACACACGCACACACACGCACACACATACACATACACATACACATACACACGTACACCCATACACGTACATGCGCGCACACACACACACACATTCTGTAATATTATATCTCCCCTCTCTCTTAAGTTAATTACACATTAATTGAAACGTTTTGAAAGTGCAAAGTGGAGGTAATGTTCACGTTATTCTCATGCTCTTACTTATTTTTACAGTGTCATGCTTTTAATTTTCGAATATCTTAAAGATCTTCAGTGTCTGCCTGTGATTCCCGGTTTCCTGACATGCACTGAAAACTTCTCATTGACACAGAGATAGTAGGTGGTCACAGACAGAAATGGGTCTGTGGACTGTTGGTGCTGATCAGTAATGTCAGTCCTGCCCTGCAGCAGATGGCGGGGTGGTGTCCAGTAAACCCAAACAAAACCCAGCAGAGTCTGCACACATGCAGACAAAAACACCAGCGGAGCATCCCGGGGCAGAAAATGGGCATCTTGGGCCGTTTGTGCCCCCGATGCCCCCTGCTGCACACTCACCCAGTTGTGCACTGATACACTCACAGACACAATGCAAGTCTCCCCGTTATTTTTCTTCTTCCCCAGACAGGCTGCCTCTTTGATCAACCTGCTGTCACAAATAGTTCCATCTATTAAAGTCCAGCCTTTACAAGATTCAGTTTCTGGGACTGAATCTTTCAGTTTGTCCTCTTGTCAAGACATTCGCTGTGCACTTAAACTGTCAGCTGTAAAATCCTGATCACAACAGAAGGTGACACAAAAAAACCTCATCCATGCATCTTTGCAAAATATTCCGAATGTGTTATTGTTCTCCAACATTAATGGAGCCACGCTGTTGCTAGGAAGTTAATTCTGATCCCTCCAACTGAATCCTACTGAACCCAAAAGGGTCACGGCAAGAGTTACTTTTTGAAGATTACTTTTGGGTCCCAATATTTTACTACCGTCTGAGCCTGAGAGAAAACTAACCAAGCCTGACCTGAATATGAAAGGCATTCTCTGTGTTGTGTCTGAACCTGACCCGATGCAGTTAAAGCTACGGTTGGTAATCCTGGAAAAACTAGCCAGAGCAGGCTCCACTTTGATAAACACATACATCACACACCCTGCCATCATCCCTCTCGCTGTACCTACGCTCCCAAAACACGTGAGTGTGCACTGACTGACAACTGTTAGAAAATGACTCTATATTTATTGATGGCTATCAGAACCTGAAATGGATTTTAAAATATATATTTTTTTGAAAAACAAAAAAACCCAAATGATCAACCAGACCATTAATGTAAGCTGCACTGAGTTTGTTTTACCCTGTCCCCTGACACAAATGGCTATCGCATGTTTTCCCCTATTATAGCCAACGAGACTTACCCAAACCTGAATATCATTGCAAAACTTTTTTCCGAACCTGGCCCAGCCTGTAAGAAGAACACAGTAGAGTGATTTGGAGGATACTGAACCAGACACTGTACTCAGGACAACTGCACAGATACAGATAACTGCACAGTTATAATGAAATAATAATGTTGCATGATGGGAATGGGAAATTACTGCAAAAGAACGGAAAAGTAATCCTCAAACAAAACTCGCCGTTACTCTTCGGTGGCTCTGTAGGATATATTACTTCTACTGAATTTACTATTCAAATACTGTTGTGACCAGTCTTTAAGTCATCATTGGCTGAAAGTTGTAAGACACAAAAACTTCCATCACTGGACTATATGACATGTATGAGTGTTTTTTTGAAAGGTTAAACTGACTAAGCAGAGGAGACAGCAGAGCTTAGAAACTGCTGCTCCTACAATAAAACACAGGAATTTGATTCTTTGCAACAGGGATTCTCAAAATATCAGACATGAGACGTCAGCGGGAGTCCTCTGCTCAGAGGCGGGTTACAGTCTGGGGAACGGTAGCTCTGTGCGTGCATGCGTATACGTAGCTTCTGTGGTGAATGGAGATCTGATTTTAGTGCTGCGTTCATCTCTCCGGCCTCTGAGTTGACTCACGAATGCCGAGCAGCAGAGGAGGGATGGCTCTAAATAAAGATTTCAGGTCAAAAACAGGAAATGGCTCAGTGAGCAGGGAGGGCAGGGCCATAGCAACACCAACTGGAGAGCTGCACCCACAACATCTCTAGCTCTCCCTCCCTCTCTGCCTCCCTCCCTCTATCTATCTTTATTTATTTCTCCCTGGCTCTCCTTTTATTTCCCTCTCTCTGTAAAATCTGCCTGTTCCTTCTCTTCTTTTCATTCTTACCGTTGCTTGACTCGTATTCCTCCTCCTCTGCTTTGTCTTTGTCTCTCTTTTTCTGTGTTTTACTTCCATTCTCTGCATGTATTACAGTTTTTCTCATGTTTTAGCTGAAACAGAAATATCTGATGGAAAAAGGTCACCAGTTTACGCATTAAAACCAAATAACGATTGTTTCCGAGCGTGCCTTACAAAATGCAACACAGTCATCAGCATGTATGTGAACATACCAACAACATGTGATGCTACAAAGCCACTCTGAAACCAGTAAGTGCTTAATTCTGTTGTTGTGATGTTCTCTTTGTTAGCGTTCCTCTGAGCATGTATCAAGTTGTGTGTGTGCGTGTCACTATCAGTGTGAACCTGACTCATGGTGAGTTTACTGGGCTCATCTCCCTCCACCCCACCTCGGTGCATGAAGCTACATGTTGCTCCCATCCATCGCCTTGTTGCACCTTTGGGTGGCAACTCTCTGGTTTTGCGACTTGCACCAGAATTAGTTTGTCGACCATCATGTTCCATTTATACTCGCTGTGACACCTCACACTGTATTCTTGTATCACTAAGGTCTATAAATTCACCAGACAGAGTTAGTGGTTAGTACATCACACAAACCAGAGTAAAAGTATGTTATTGACTCTATGAGGCATTTAATAAATGCAGTAACACAAAGCTAGAAGTTTGTATTGTATAATAATAATATAATAATCTATCTCTACTACTTTCTGTTACTGCAACATTAACCACCACCTTAAAGGCTCAGTGTGTATGATTTAGGGACATCTAGTGGTGAAGTTGCATGTTGCAGCTGAATACCCCTCACCTCACCCTCCCCTTCCAAACATGAAAGAGAACCTGTCGCAGTCTTCAGTTGTCATAAAATCTCAAAAGGTGTTTAGTTTGTCCAGTTTGGACGACTGTAAAAAACATGGTGGCTTCAGTAGAGGACCCACTCACTAAGTAAATATAAAGTATTTAAATAGAAAGGACCCATTCTAGGGTAAATAAAATAAAAATGTGTATAATTTAGATGAAACACACACATGAAACATCACCAGGATTAGTTTATATTAAATTCTTGCCAACGATCCCTTTCACCTCCATATTACACACTGAATCTTTAACTACTATTACTACACAGTACAAACACCTACTACTAGGCTACAACAGATAATAGTACCTCAACTTTTACAATGACAGCTGCTGCTACTATCATCACTGCTGTACCAATATCTACAGTTATTACTATAGCTGCTTTCAGTCGGTTGCTGCGGACATTCTCTGGAGTTTCTCCTACCTACCCCTAAAAACTCTGGATAATGTATATATGTCCATATTGAAAATATTTAATAGCAGTGACAAGTCAAACAAGACAAACAATAGTTTTAGCATTATTCAGTCAACAGATATGGTTTCTGTTGCAATTGAACCTGATCTGGTGAAGTCTCAAGACGATATTTAGACAAAAGGGGTAGGGCAAGGAAGAAAGAAGGAACTCACCTTTATGCTACACAAATCAAATTTCGGACTTTTCTCTAATTTGTGCTTTTATTGTGAAAAACTAGGCAGTGCTCCGTCTTCAGGCCTTTAAAACTATCCTGAGGGTTCAAACTGAAAAGATCACACTATGCTGTGGTTATCTGTAACTCAGCTGTATGTGACCTGTGATACGAGGTCACAAGTTGAAATTGTTTCTCTTTTAAGCGTCACAAGCCATGATGTCATCAGGGTTATCTAGACTTGGGCATTGGGATGACGGAGTTCCGCTCGTGGTGAAAACTGGGGGCATGGTGCTTAAGACATGTGGGCTTTATCAGACACGGATGATCTAACGGAAAAGTACTATCATCATGCATTGTGGGAAATGTGACATTCAAGCTTTTTTGTTGTTGTTTGCTTTAGTTTGACTGGAGACTAAACGTGAGAATAACTCTGCAGGTGTCTTTTTGAAAAAGCCCACACTAAGCCATCTAATACAGC